>NW_008605157.1:0-278 GCF_000691845.1 Merops nubicus | reverse complement strand
CCCTGTTGCCCCCACCCCTGCCGTGGGGCTGGCTCGAGGGGCAGTGAGGAGGAGAGGGGAGGATCATCCCTGTGGACGGTGGAATTCCTCTAGCACAGCACAGGGGCTCTGCCCCCGTTTCTCCCAGGACTGAGCTCCCTCCCAGCATCTCTTGGCTCACGTTTCTCTTTACTTCCATTACCCAGAGCTGCTGGAAAAGTTCTGCCAACTGTGGACCTGCTCCACCCCCCCGCTGTCCTGCGGCACCTCCAGAGCCCCTGCTCGGCGGCAGGGTGACT
>NW_008605156.1:1178-1382 GCF_000691845.1 Merops nubicus | reverse complement strand
ATCCTGACTAGAAGACCATGGTACCTGAAGGAGTTAGTGATCCATGGAAGCAAACCCAGGCCTGTCCTGAGCTGTGCTCCATGGACAGCTTGGTGTTCAGGCTGTGTTGTGCTGAGCTGATCTCTGGGCTGCAGAATAAATTGGGTTGTAATGAGAAGTGTGCAGGAAGTTCCCACCTGGTACCGTTGATCAGGCCAACTACGT
>NW_008605156.1:579-1019 GCF_000691845.1 Merops nubicus | reverse complement strand
AACCTGGCCATGATCTCCCAAGCCACGTGCCTGCAGCTGGCCTTCCAGCTTCTTGGAGAAACCAGGCCTTGGCCCTGCTGATGTCCCAGCAGGTCCTCAGGTGGAAGGGATGGGACAACCCATAGCCAAACCCTCTTCCTGGATGGGCCTATCAGGTGCTTAGGGAAAGTGATTCCCACATATCAACTTGCCAGCCATGTGCCTTCTGTTGGTCTGTCAGAGACACTGGCAGGAGGGAGTGTAAAAGCACGTCACAGCCATGAGGCAAGGGCTGACCCAGCTCTACTGCAGAAAGAAGTGGCCTCACAGTCCCTTTGCCAGCCATGTTCCTGCTGCCCTATCAACTCCTGAGACAGAGGTGACCTCCCGGCCGCCCTCCCAGCCTTGTGCTTCCAGCTGTCCCAGGACATCCCAAGGCACAGTTGACCTCCCCGGAGCAT
>NW_008605156.1:0-443 GCF_000691845.1 Merops nubicus | reverse complement strand
CCCAATGGACCAAACAGCTTCAGTTCTGGTTAGGATAGGCTTGAAGGTGAGGAGGTGTAGAGCATGGGAAGAAGTCTTTGGGGTTAGGTGTTCAGATGAGGACTAGAGCTGCCTTTCAGGGTGGGGGATGAATCAGAGATTTATCCAGTGGGTTTGGAGTTGGGATGTGGGTGCCTGGTGAGTGTTAGGGCAGGGTCAGCTTTGTGGGTCAGGGCTTTGTTGAGGGCTGGAAAGGGGTCCTGGCATTGGGTTAGGGTGGTCAATAGGGTAGGTGCAAGGGTAAGGGGTTGGGTGTTTGGGCTTTGGTGTGGAGATAACTGTTGAGCTCAGGGATAAGAGCAGTGAGTTCCCTTCAGGGTGAGAGGGAGCCTTTAGGGGCAGGGTTGGGGCTTAAGGTTGCTGGTCAGAATAGTGAAGGCCCAACATGTTTTCCCAGTCACTGT
>NW_008605155.1:71029-80937 GCF_000691845.1 Merops nubicus | reverse complement strand
CGTCCCGGCCCCGCGTCCGGGGGCTCCCGTTAGCAGGGCGAAGCCCCCTCGGGCTCCTGTGTGACCGTTTTGCCCTCTGAGGCCGGCGCTTCCCGAGGGGGCTGCGTCGGAGCCGAGCGGCTTTTGTGTGTCGGGGACAGGCGAGCCGAGGGCTGGAGCCGTGCCGGGCGGCTTCGGGCGCTTCGGCGTTGCCGTGCGAAACGCGCTCGCTCCGCGGAGTGGAGCGATGAGCGGGTGGCTGGGGAAGGATCACTGGGACGTTAGCTCTCCCTCTTTGTCTGATAGGTAAGACTTAATACACGGGTTTTCATAAGATGGGCAGTCTTCAATGTGCTTCATATTTGAAAGGAGCAGATGACAACGACGTTATTCCCTCTCGTTACCTCCTGCAGAGGGTACAGGAATACGACACTTGGGTCACTTCCCCGCTGAACTATATACTGTATTGATGAGCTCAACAAATGCTCTGTGGTGGAAGAGGTTTACTGAAATCATAGTTTTCCAGGAAGCAGCATTTGACATAATCTTTCCAAAGTGGGATGGAAAGAGGAGTTAAAAAGATACATAGATGTCAATTCCAGTTAGCCACGGCACCTTGTCTTCTCAACAGTATCAGTTATTGTTCATCTGTTGGCAGAACTATCTTCTTTACAACCTAATAAACCTGTAAACCCCTTCTAATTTTCCATGTAACCACTGAGGCAAAAAATCTTGAAAAGACTGACACAAAAAGCTCTGTACTAGCATAATGAAAAACATTTTCTAAGTTTCATCAAGTGTTTGATTAGGCCACAGGAAAAAAATGCTTTGTGTGTATCTGTTGTGACACCTTCATCTTGGCTGGTACTGGGCTTGCTGATATTCAGGATTTACCACCCATCCATCTTTTGATGCGCATCATGAAGTCTCACCTGGATGCTTTTTAACATCCCATGGCTTTTCAGCATCCTGGTAGCAGATCTTAGCCAGCACTTTTGCTGTGTTCAGACTTCTCCAGTACTGCTGTGTTCTGGAATTGTGCTTCACCTCTGGCTTCAGCTTTTTTGTGCATATGTTATTGTCTACCATATGCTGCTGACACGGTGTAACTCCCACTCTGGTGGTTCAGTTGCAGTGTTAGTTTTGTTGCAGTGCCTGGCATAGGTTCAGGACTGAGTAACTCCACACTTTCTAAAATGGAATGGAAGGCTGAAATCACTGTTGACTGAGTTGGTTGACTCAGACACATGCAACGTTTTCACAGGTTCTCTGGCATGATACTGATGTGTGCTTTTCCTGTTCTTATAAATATGTCTGGTTTTATTCCAGAGCTCAGGAGCTGAGTGAAGTGCAGCATTAGTAATAATAGTAATAGCTGGTAGCTTGAGGTGACACAAGGGTTACATCTTGCAAACTTTGGCAAGATTATCTGTTTGACAGAGAGCAGTGTGGAGACTGAGTGGGAGACGTGATCTGCTCAAAAACATGTACTCGGCATTGAGCTTCCACCCAAACCACAGCTTGACCAGGTAACAGAATGGGCTGTTGGCAGGATTTAGAACCAAGTGTCCACATGTGTGCAGCCTGGCTCTGCTGCTGAGCTGCCCTTCTACACACTCGATTGAATTAAATGAGACTATTTCTCTGTGTATAATAATTCAGATATAGTACAGGAACGAATCTAGAGGCTGTGGTCTGTTCTTTGAAAAGTAGAAAATTATTATTTGAAGAGTTTGCTATTTGAATAGATGATCTGTTTTGTTTGTTCATAGGCTTCAATTTAAAATACTGTGGAAAATTATATTTATGGTAGCTGATGATTCCTGCATGTCATTCCTGTTTTAATAGTAACACTGACTTCTGGTCACACTTTTGCTTTGATTAAAATTAAATAGATCTTACTATTTACTCCATTGGTACTGTATAGGTCCTAAATTGCATGGCCTGGTGACAGTAGTCCCCAGAAGGTCTGGGAAGAAGCTGAAAAAGCATCATCTTCTTTTTTACTAATGTCAACAATTAGACTTTGATATTTGCATATTGGTTTAAATATGAAATGCTAAGTAGTAGTATTAGCAAAAGCAGAAGCCTATTACTGCATATGCATTTGCCCTTTTACTTGGACAATTTGTTGTGTCATAAATGAGGATCTCTGGAGGTAGAACTTGTGTATCTGTACAATACTGTCCACGATGCAGTGCGTTTCCTGGTCAGTGCCTTTCGATGTGAGTGTAGTCTTAACCCAAGAGAATGAACATCCTGACTGTGTCCATTACAGAAAGAATGTCATGGAAGTTAGGTAGTTCCTATTAATTTGCTAAATGGAAAGGGTGCTTGTTAAATAAAATAATCTTAAATAAAATAATGAATCTTTAATAAGATGCTGAAGCCTTTCTCTTCACACACAGGATGGAATTTCCAAGGGGTAAAGGACATTAAAAATGAGGGTTTACCATGTACAGAACAACTCTTGTGTTTTCTAGTGCATGAATGTAAAGCAGACAGGCTTATAAATTGTTGGGCTTTTATAATAATAATAATAATGTGGTTATAGCACAGATGATCTTTATGATATAGTCTTGGGGAGCCTGCTCTAAAGCAGAGCACTCAAGCATTTTGGTCAGTCCTCGTTACCAAGGACTTCAGTCCTGCTTCATTTAGAATAATCTGTCTTGCCATTGTCAGGGACTCAAAAATCCCTGATTAAATAACTGTGTGCCACAGCAGGGAAATAGCCACAAAGGAATAAAGCAGGTTTTCACCATCCTTTTGAACACTGCACTTCTCAGATACGTGCCTGCTGATCTCTTCCTTCCTCTTCCAGTTGTACGAAGCCTGGAACTAAATGCAGAATGCACGGGGAATGCTCCGGCTTCAGTCAGTATAAAGAAGCAGAAATGCCAGAAGACTGCAAAGGTTCTGTTTTGATGCAATTTAGTGCACTGTGAAACTTGCTTGTTGTTTTTATTTACATGGTAGCTCAGCACGGCAGAGAAGCTGCCACATTCCTACATTGCAGAGGTCCACCTTTTCGACTGTTCTTGAACGTGGAGCAGGGATTAGGGGGAAGGGGCCCTATTACAGACCAGCACTGGAGAGGAAACTGGAGATTCCCAGCATGAGGTGCAGCAGTAGCATACAGCCTTTGCAGCCAGCTTTATTTGCTCTCCATTCATGCTGTGAATATTGTATCACAGATTATGTCCAAGCAAGGCAGTGTGAGATGGCAGTGTGCTCCTGAACAGCCCCAGTGGGGTGATTTTATCTAGTTCTGAGACTCCTCTCATTTGTTCCAACAACAGAAAGACAGTAGTGTTCCCAGGGTCACAGGTGTCCTGAGTTGACACATAGGAAAGCTTATTTCACCATATTCAGTTTATCTTGAAAACCTTTCTAAGCTTGTTAGCCAGAAAGATAATTTCAATGCTCTGCTGCTGAGCACTGAGAAGAGTTCAAATACTCAAAATACTCACTATTTAATATTTAGCATTTGCATTTCTTGGCAGCATGGCAAGGTGAATGGCTCATATGTATCTGGAACATTTTTGGTTCAAAACCAGTTTGCTTCAGAAGTGCCAATATGCACAGAGATGGTCTTTCAGCTTACAGAAGCTTGAAAAGCTAAAAAGAAAATGACTGTAGATTGCAGTAACATAGGTAATGGTCCTGTAGCCAGGTCATCTCTTCTGTTTAGTGAACCAAGAATGAAACAAAGGAATTTATACCCTGGTTGTGGGCACTTGCTTTATCTAGTCTACTGGGAACTTCGTGTCACCTTTAAGGCCTGATTTCATTAACAGAACAGAATGGCTGCATCTTAGAACAGGATCTAGCTCATTATGTTTTAATGTTGCTCAATAACATTTTATAATAATTTGAAAAATTCCTGTTGCAGTATTAAAAAAAAGAACAGTCAAGTAGTAACAGAGAAGCACATTTGTCTTGCACTGCAAAGCCCGCACAGCTCATGCCCTGTGACATCTATCTGTCATTCTGGTCACCGGTTAGTAGTTAGGATGGGTTTGTATTAACTGTATGCCTCTATACATTAGTCAAAAAGCAAGCAAATGCCAATTTGTTCTTGAATTTTCACGTCAGCTTTATAAAATTTGGAGATGTAATAGCTCTATATATCTAGTACAGACAACTGCGTAGTGTGTCAATTCCTGTGTGACATCAGTGTACTCCTTCCTGCTGAGTTGGTCCCAAGTGGAAAAGGGAACTTATTTAAATGAGTCTAACAAAGGTGGACACAGCCCTGGTACTTGGGAGGGAGTACAACTGAATGGCCTCATTTTTCTTCCTTCTGTATTGCTTCATGAGAGAGAAAGGTGACTTGTGTTGTCTCACAAGACAAGGAGGGACATGTGATGATAAAGTTGCACTGATGCTCATGGCTGCCAAATTGGAAACTATGGAGCAGTGCTGGGAATTTGGGAGGTTTTAGCATGAGCTAAAAACTCATGAGCACAGACTAACAAGGAACGGAAGTTTACCCTGCACCATCCACAGTTCAATCCAAACCTGCATCAAGTGTAGCTGTTTCTGTCACCTGGTAGTTAAATATTCAAACACTCACTTTTGGGCTTCTTCCATAGTACCCCACATATTACTGAGACATCCACAAACCCATTTCAGTGCTTTGCATAAAAACTGTTCCTGTAACACCTCTCCAGTCAGTCAGGAATGCAGTATGGGCCTGCCTATCATGCTGTTGTGGTACTGTCCCCCAGCCTCATCACATCTCAACTCTGATTTTAAAAAAAGGAAAAAAAAAAAAAGAAAAAAAAAAAAAAAAAGTGTTTCTCAGGCACAAACAGGATTTATGTAGCCCAACTGCCACTGCTGTTCCTTCACAGTCATACCCTTGCATTACTGCAAATGCCCCATAACTGTTAAGTCTGGGTTATTACCACTAATAGATACAGTTATTCAGACCATCTATTATGAACGATGGGAAAGAAGCTAAAGGAAGGATATACACAGTTACGTTTCTTTTTACAGAAGCAGCAAGTCTGCTGGCTTTATGAAGGTCTGAAAAGAGGCTTCAAATAGAGAATGTAAAAAGTATTCTTTCCATGTTTCCATTAAAAAAAAACCCCAAAACTTAAAAACTTAGAAAAAGGAGTGTCCAAGAAACTACAATGTGACAATAAAATGCTAATAGTGAACACCACACCTTTTTAGAAAATATTTTACGAAATACTGTAATCAACAAAGACAACTGGTTCAAAGGATGATGCCAGTTCTAGATTTTTTTTTCTTATTCATAACTACTAATGTTAACAAGTTTATATTGTAGTTCAAGAGGAAAACCAGCCAGAGGAAGAAGGAAAAAGGAGAACTGGAAATATTTTAGTGCCTCACAGTCACTTCTTCCTGCTAAAATACTGCTCAATAGTGGGAAGAACTGTGATCTTTAGAGCAGTTTCTTCCAGCTGCTACTTCATACTGGTCTCCCAAATCCATGGGATTTTGTGGCACAGATCCCCATGGAAATATACTTTCCTATCTGGTGATGGAAATAAAAGTAGTTGATGGGCTACTCTTGTCTTATATTTAATGAGTTTTGCCTTTCCTTCACTGTTCTATCTAGGTAAGGGCTATGTATGTCCCAGGTTTCTCAATAAAAAATGCATAATTTACTCCTCAAATTGTCCCACGGTTCTAAACATAATTGTATCTTGACAATGCTTTGTATCCTACGAAGTCCAACCTTTCTAATTACTCCTAATTACATGTTAAATGTAACCCTAAATGAGAAAAACAACACACAAACCCACCCCAATCTAATCAAAGCCAAAGGGGCAGAGCGTAGCAGCAGTCTGGCTGATTCTGGATAGGGGCTACCTTGGAAAAAACATTGTTTATTATGGATCTGGATCTTACTGCTGCATGTCTACTTGTGTATGTCAGCAAAGACATTTCTCTCCACTGAGATACTCGCAAATCTAAGGGTTAATTAATTCCAAAATCTCTGTGCCCAACTGTGTGCACTGGGCAGGAAATGAACACTTAATGTATAATGCCATATTTATATTCAATGTGATGCCAACCAATAATTGTTTGAAAAGTTATAGATAAGGCTGAAGTGTCATACTTGGGACTATTGTTCATGAATTTCCTATTTCCTTTAAAGATATTTCACAGAAAAAAAATGCATTAGACTTGGAAAGTAGGACCCTTTGAACTACAGGCATCATCCCTGCTGCGGGTGGTGTGTGGGGTTACGGGCTCAGTCTATGTCATCTGTTTGTGTTTGATAATCGATCCCTTAGTTGCACAGCATGTTTTCATCAGACTGACCACTTGTGAAAATGTATTTGTCTCAAGAATGTCTCAAGTATAAAAACAGGATTAAAAGTTTACATTCAGGATTGGGCGTGCGCTGCAAAGTACTGTGTATCAGGCATGAAATTTATAGAGTTTTCTTGTAGTTAATGAGCACAAGAAAGGTTGGAACTCAGCGCTCTGTAATCCCAAATACCAAAGTGCTTTTCCTCGGTAGCTGAATACATTCCATTTTCATAGAAGTCTTACTTAGTAAAATAGTCCCAGAGACTCAATAAATAATGCTGATTTATTTCCATGAAGCATGTTCTGCTGTCTGACTATGTAAAAGGCATAGTATAAATGCATTCAGAATTCAAAGATGAAAAATGTACGCTTGGAGCGCAAACTGTGGGAAATCAACAGGAGCCCCTGTGGATAATTATGCTAGTTGCCCTTCAGGTTCAGCAATGAAACATGAATTATTCACATTTTGTCAGTTCATAAAGGGCAAAATATTTGAGAAAATAATTTAAAGAGAATTTGTCATTAAATGAGGATAAATGATTTTCAGCGAGACAAGCTGCTCATTGCAAAAGCCTAATGATTGCAAACACTACCAAACTGCAAGAGGTCATGTTATCGTAAGAATACCAGCAGTGTTTAAGGGTCTTTTTATTGCTCTGAACCCTTTCCTACCCAAACCTTTACTGATGAGGGATTTAAGAGGTTTTGCACAGACACATATGGGGTTTTATATACTGGTAAAATTGAAACAAAAGATTCTAGTTATAAAGTGGCTTAATGGTTTTGTTCATCTCTTGGAGAAAACTCCAAAACCAGAAAAGGAAATCAGCAGTCAGTTGTACCACTAGTGCCCTAGTACATGAGGCCACAGTAAATTTTAGAATAATGGTATTGAAGCCAAATGAGCAAGACAGTGACCTAACCTCCCCAGGAAATGATAGAGAAGCCTGACTAACATTTTCTTAGTTAAAAATGCAAAACACAGTCCTGACTTCATTGTCAGCAACGGAAACTTCCTCACCAACTTCAATAACAGCAAGACTGGACTGGGCTCTGTGCCTTTGTCTCCTGGATTCTTGTACCTCGATTCTCTTTAGGAAAGTCTGGTGAGGGAATGTGGGGGCTGTGTCAGTTCAATGAGAATTCCCCTGAAGATCTGTGTTTGGCTGCCCCATGAGTTTGGTCTCTCTGCCCTCCCTTCTCAATGGGCACATCCTGCAGAACCTTGGCAAGCAGAGATGAGCTTTCGCTCCCTGGAGAACTGTTTGCACTGGCAGGGGCAATACCATTTCAACCTTCTTGCCTCTGAGCAGTGAATTGTTAGCTAATACATTGAAGCACCTATGGTGAGTGGCTGTTCCTCAAACTATGCTGTTTTACAGTAGAAGAGGAATTCACAGAAATTCAGCTATGCATATGTGCCCTTGCTCACCTTATCCAGGCTGTTTCTCTCCTCTCATCTTCTGTCATAGATTCGAATACAGCTTCCTCTGGGCACTGTGCCTGAAGGGGACTAAAGTTACTGCAGTTTGGCAGACTCTAAGACAGAGACATTCTCCTTCAGGGTGATACTTCTCTGTAGCACAGATAGTGTGGGATGTGATAGTGAAGAGCACAGCCATAGAGTTTTAAAAGCCAGTAAAACCAAGATCCATTTGTCTCTGCTTTGTTAAGGTGTGAAACATCCTGCGATTACAAAATGTCTTCTTTTTCTCATCCATAGCCAAGGTGACACCCAGCTATCTGTTGGTCTCAGTGATAGAAATTATGACTGCTGAACTGCCTTCATTTCCTCACCTCTGAGACTTCCTGGGAGGCAGTCAGCTCATTCTCCCAGCAGCCCAATGCCAGTTGTGAAGAAGAAAATATTAGCATAGTCAGAGAAAACAGAATCAAAATTAAGTATGCAAAAGTAATTAACTTGGTGAAAACAGAGGTTTCTAGATAATGACTCCATATCAACAGATAGAAGGCAAGTGTAAAACAGACTCACCAACTGCCATTATTTTGTGTGAGTTGAAGAGATGGAACCCTGTGCTCTTTAACCTGAGCACACACTGAGAAAAGACCAGCTGGATTTTGCTCCACTGGCTCTGGCAATTTCATCTTTAATGAAGGGCAGCGGCTTTTGCCTATGGCTCCCTGGAAGCACATTGGAGAACAAGATCCCAGTATGATTCTTTGCTTCCTGGCCTTCCACTTTGCTGTTGGACTGTACACATTGTATGCCCATGGGTTTAGGAATAGCAACATTCATTCTCTGGGAAATTTCTAGCCTTTTCTCCTCTGAAATGTGAAACACTTTTTTCCTTGGCCTCTGGGGAGCATCTTCTCAATATTAATTAATTCCTGGAGTGGGGATCTGTTATATGAACTGATTTCTTTATTGTCTAAAGCAATTCTCCATACCAGTATCACTTTGATGTTTACTGGATTGGATTCATGTGTCTATAATATTTACCCAACAGTTTTAAGGTTGCCTGAAGTTATCTACCTGCTGCTAGGAAGATGTTTAGAACACTGCTAGAAAATTGTGTTGTTAGAGAATTTCATCACAGAGGAGCGAGAGAGAGAAACAAACTTTCTGATATTCTGTCAGATGATTTCAAATGAGAATATTGTAAAGATGTGAAATTTAGAAATGTCAGTGGCCATTTTACTAGTATTTCACTAACAACATATGCTGCACTTTATCAGTTGATGCTCAGAAGAGAAACCATAAACCCATATATGTTTCTAAAGAGGTTTTGTAAGACTTTTTGAGATTAAACATTTTTTTGACTTTTTTTTAAATAAAAATTTAAATAAAACTTTAAATTAAAATAAATAAATAAAATTTAACTAAAAACCAATAATTAAGATAGAAAAACTATTTAACATTAGCTGTAGCTGGCACTGTTACAGCATTTGAAACTTAGATGCTGAAGCTTAGTGTTCCTATTACAGGTCAGACCATGACTCTAGTGAGGAGTAAAACAGAAAGCCACAGTGGTCCTTTGACCACCGGACAAAATTACACAAGTAAATGCACAAGTAAGGTGTGTTGCTTAATATTGCTTTTTTAATTTTCCATCACATAAGATTAATTGATGAAGCATGAATTGCTTTCCTTGGAGTGTGCCTTAAACCCAGTCTTGCTCCAGCTGGGAATGTGCACTGCATTCAGTGGGAGCTCCACTCTAGGGAAGGTACCTGCCACAGTATTTACAGACTTCTGAGAGCAAGGAATCTCGTGCAGGGCTGTGGCAGAGTAGGGCACAGAAACCCCCTCCTGATTCTTCCTGACTCCCAGACTGAAATAGCTTTTTGCAGATAAAGATCTAACCTGCTGTCCCTGAATAAAACTGACAGTGATGGCTTTTGGGTCAGAGCTTCAAAGACAATTTTCCCTCATTTTTTGTGTCTCTTTTTGGCTCTGTTTTCTCACAGGAACAGCTGTCAGATCATACATGCTGTGCAAACTTTCCCACCAGGCTATTCAGTCTATCTGGTAACACTTTCTGAGTAAAGTCAATATTATTTTCTTTGCTAGTTGGAATCAGTTTTCACATAGCAACAGGGGAGATATAAACACCTAATGTAATAGGAAAATCTCATTCTAAAGCCAAAGAATTGAATAGGAAAGATTACCT
>NW_008605155.1:44476-70998 GCF_000691845.1 Merops nubicus | reverse complement strand
GAAAGAGTAAGAAAAAAAAGGAAGCACTTTAGTTTAATTCATTTTTAAAAGCAATAGATTTCATACTAGTGGCATCCCAATATTTTACTGAATGACAAATCTGTTTCTAGCACTTTTTGAGCTTATGTTTAATTCATCTAGGGTGTTTCTTCTTACGAAACATGGGAGTCTGGTCTGTTGGTTTGTACTGGCTGATTCCCAGAGAGATATATGTTCAGCATTTGTCAAAGATCTAGACCTCAAGCTTTGCAATATGGAGATGTACTGAAATGAGATTGGAGGCTCAGATGAAAAAAACTGTTAGTTTTTCTAAGTTCATAATAAAGCTGGCTTCTCATATAAGGGACCTCCAACTTTGCAGCAAGTATTTTTATCATACACATTGATTTTTTTCAAAATTGAGAGAATTCTCTTTAGTTTCCTGGTGTGAGGGGATGAGGTCACATTTTACCTTGGTACTGAGAATTTCTCTTTACAGCATTTTAAATGGGACATGTTCCCAGGCTGGGTATACAATTAAGAAAATCTTCTCTAAAGCTGTGATATATGATAGAGCAGTGACTAAGATACAAACCAGATGTTTGCTCAATAAAGTAGGCAGCCTCATTTCCATCACAGAGCTGCTCAAATCTTGAGTTTAATCTGTTTATGAATACAGCATAGCAAATTAGGGTCCTGCATCTTCCCTAAAACAGGCAGGTGAGGAACACCTCAAGTACTGTGTTCAGTTTTGAGCACCTCAATACAAGAAAGACATCAAGGTGCTTGAGCAGGTCCAAAGAAGAGCAACTAAGCTGATGGAGGGCCCAGAGAACAAGTCTTAGGAGGAGTGGCTGAGGGAACTGGGGCTATTTAGTCTGAAGAAAAGGAGGCTGAGGGGGGATCCTATCGCTTTCTACAATGACCTGAAAGGACGTTGTAGAGAGGCAGGCACTGGTCTCTTCTCACAAGTAACTAGTGATAGAACAAGAGGGAATGGCCTCAAGCTGCACCGTGGGAGGTTTAGACTGGACATTAGGAAGAACTTTTTCACTGAAAGGGTTGTCAGGCATTGGAACATGCTGCCCAGGGAGGTGGTTGAGTCACCATCCTTGGATGTGTTTAAAAGCCATGTAGCTGCTGTGCTTGGGGATATGGCTTAGAGGTGGACTTGGTAGAGTAGGGTTAATGGCCTTTTCCAACCAAAGTGACTCTATGAACTGGCATGGTCATTACTCTGTCCCTCTCCTTGGCTGCGGGAAAGATTTGGCAGGTGCAAGCTGAAGTGGAGGACGTACAGTGATTTACTACACACCACCTGAGCCAGGAGGAAGCAGAGAGCACAGCTGGATGCAGAGCTCCTTGGCTGGTGCCCCTGTTCTCAACTTAGAGAAAACCAACCTCTGCACCAAGGCTCCCTATTGCTCCTCACCTGACCTATCCAGGTCAGGCTGAGGCAGGCTGGACGGTAGGACTTGTTATTCACAAACAACTGAGTTAAATCACTGGGTTTCTTGCAAGCAGCATATACCTGAGTGCTGAAACAATATAATGAAAGATCAGCTAATTTGTCTTGTCTTCAGAGATTTATTTACTTATTTATCTGTGTGTAGGAGAAGAGAGAAGAGAAAAAACAGAACAACAGCATATTAGGAGAAGCTACTGGTTTTAGACCTGCTTGGATATTGAGGGCACCCTCCCATCAGGTTAGGTCAATAGGTTCCTATGAAATACATGGTGGTACATCTCCTAGAAAGAGGTGGGAAAATGCCACTCTGTTATTTTAGTTACAGCAAGACAAGTGAGGTTGCTTAGTTTCAGACTGACATGTAATGTGGTCTGGGGGAAATTGTTTTCACACCTCACCTAAAGCCACTAGCCAAATGTGTGAAAAATCCTGTTGTCAGATCATCTGACAAGAAGGAATGCAGTGCTGATATCCAGACTAGAATTTATTTAAAATTGGAAATAACAGTAGGAATTCTGGAAAGCATTCTTGCACAGTTCAATTTTAGGACTTTGTTAAGTCTGTCATAATTCTCTGCAGACCAATTATATGGACAGCTTTTCTTTAAATCCCACTCAAACCCACTTAATCCTCTTTTATACACAACAGAAATGTCTGGATGAGATACCACTGGCTATTTCACAAATTGACTGTATTATTGCAGAGACTTTGTGGCTCAGTTCACTGGGGATGCTGGAAACTGAAGTCTGAAATGGTCACACCAATCATGATGACGTCCTTCCAGTGTGCTGTAATTGCTCAGAAAATTTTCTGTAAGCGAGCAAGTCCTTTTTCCACTCTTATGGGTATATCTGAGACACCAGTAAAGATGCTGTGTTGCTAGATTTTTATGTGATGTGTGATAGGAACTGTAGTGACATGATACTAAGTGGGCTACTGAGCAGTCACTTGCAGACCAGCTTGCATCTCAAGGTGTGAGCTGTAGTGACCTTAATCACAACTGTCATAAGAAAAAAAATAAAAGCTAAACTTGCCAAATTTAGAATGTGGATATTTGAAAACTGTCTCAGCTCAGAGATGCAATTTAAACTCAAAAGGAGGATTTGGTTTCAGCTGAGTGGAGAATCACATGTGAATCCACAAATAATGGCTTTGGGGTTTCTTAATTCAATGGGACTTGAGTTTAAAAAGCATTTTATAAAGAGACATTAATTCCAAATTCCCTTTGCTGTTTTCATGATTCTGTTTTTGTCATTTTTATGCATTTGCCCTCTAACAGGCTGAAGAGATGTGTGCAACCCTGTTATCACTGACTGTAATGGAAATTGGCTGGAGAATGCAAATTGCCTAGGCACAGTCTTGGAATCAACTTCAAAGTAGCAAGGTTGAGCCCTGTAATTGGAGTGGCAAAGCCCCTAAGGGTTTCCAAGACCCAGTCTGTGAGTGTCATTAGGGTAATTTATGTTAGTGGACACACCTCTGCATACTCTGAATTTATTTATATTAGAAGCACTTCTTGCAAATTCCAGTCACATTAAAAAAAAAAAATAAATCTGTATTTTTGACTTAATATTGCAGCACAGTCAGATCAGGCCTGGGGCTTTTATTTAAATGTTTACGGGAAGACCTTCATAGGAAGTTAAATTTATTGTCTATTTTCAAGGAAACATTTAGTTCAACATTAAGTTCTGACTCCTTAGGCATTTATTGCTGTGAGTGCTGAAATTGTTTCCTCATCTGTGAATATGGTTTGTATTAGCTTTTAAACTGCTGCCAGAGGTGCTACTACTGAGGAAAAGTCTCTCCTCTCTCCCTAAAATTGACTGTTCAGGGGATTATCCAGGGTATTGTGAGTCACAGATTGAAGACATGATATACAAATAGAGAAAACTAGTAGAACTCTCTGTAGTAGAAGAAACCTACATGTAAATTGTAATGACAGTGCTATAAAACAGCACCAAACCACATACAGATTTAAATTGTTATATTTACAGATAATTAGGTAGCAAATTGTCCTGTTGTGTTCAGTCAGTTCCTTGCATAAGCAAACACCCTTAGATCCAGATGGAAGAATATGAAAGCAGAGTAAGTGCAATCCAATAGTTTAATTGGATGAGATAAATCCATATGACTTCATACATGGAGAAAGAGTCTGGAATCTTTGTGTAGGCAGTGTCTGACTGCAGAGGACACTGGACCTCAAAAAGCTAAATCCTCCCATAAAGAGTAAAGCCCCAGATAATGGTCAGATTAATCTTTTCTGCTTCCTGAGTGCACCCTACTGCAACTGCAGACAATCATACAATGCCTGAGCTTATTCACAGGACTTGTCTGGAGGTTTTTTCCCCAGAAAGTGAGGCCGGACCCTTTAAAGATTCCCTATGTTCTGATCTTAGTTTAAAACAGCTTGGTGACTTTCCTTCAATATCCTACTTGAAAGACTACTTCAGAATGTTATTGATTTGGGTAATTTCTAGTTTCCGGTCTGAGCTTATTCTTATCGCCACTTAGTTTTACACCAGTCATTACCATTTAATATACATAATCTTTTCCTCTGTCCTTGGTCCTTTCCTCTTAGCTAACCAAAATCTCCATCTTCACAAGTAGTTGAATATCACAATTTTGACAGCATCAAAAGTCAAGAGAATGCTGAAATCTGAAAGCCTGAGAGCAAGAAAGGACAAATGGAATTTATCATCCAAATATAAGATGGCAGTATAGATTTTAAGATACATTAAGTCTGAATATCACATTGTCCTATGCATCACATTAGATTTCTACAAGAACTCCACACTGGTGCAGGCTCACAGGACCTTCATTGTCAGAGAAGGATGAACAACTATTGAGAGATGAGCTGCTTTTTTAGGATATCGTTACAACCAAAATGAAGTCTCTTATGCACAGAGCAGTTTCTTAAGACTAGAGAGATCTTCTTCCCAGGGGAAGTGTAAGATTAAAGGGTTGCATAATTACCCGCTTAGGAAATTTCAGCTGTCATAAATTGACAAAAGACAAAGCCAAGAATAATTACTGCTTATAAATTTCTTAGGATAACAAACAAGGCAATTTAATTGATGCCTTTTTAGCAAGATCTTTATAGATTTTTTTTTGTTACAGACTTCTGCTGGTATGTGTCTTTGAATAGGAAACCAAGACAGAAAATGGCCCCTAAATTAGAAAGTTTGAACCATCATTTACACATAAAACTTCTAGTTAGCAAAGTACTGAAGACCATCCTTAATTAGAGATCACTTTTAATGCCTCAATGCCTATTTCTGCTTGGGAATATGTAGCTGAATTGGTAAACTCAAACCAGTATCTCTTTCAAGTTCAGTTTTTAAACCAGCCTTTTCTTCAGTGCAATACTAGTTCATCTGCAGAAATACAATAAAAGATGCAGAGCATCTAAGAAACTAATTTGGTCACTGGGCAGGTACAGGCACTTTCTTATATCAGATGTGAAAGGAGTCATTGTGTGCCATACTTTGAGTGTGGTACCATAGAAACCAAAAGGACCTTGAGAGTTAGAGGAAGGAGGTAATTTCAACACTGAATCTGGCATTTATATTTCAAGAGAAATCTCAGTGAGACCACAGGGTACAAAAGGCTGAGATGGAAAAGAATAAACTGCTGCTGACAGGCTTTTTGCAAAGGTAAATAATGAAAAATAAAAGGTCAAAGCTTGAAGATAAGAACAAGAGTGTACAGGATAAGCAGCTAAAAGGATCGTCTTATAACAAGAAGCTCTTAAATGTGGAACAGACAGGACAGTGATTCAGGAAGTGCAGTGGGCAATTGCACACTGCTTTTTATATTCTGTGCTCACCTAATTTTAAAAGGAGGTCATATGGTAGAATGGGAGTAAGACACTCTTGAAGTGGAAACATAGACTGTAATATGCCTAAGACTGTAAATCTAACTGTGATAATTGGAAAAAAAAGTATTTGTGACCTGGACAAAATAAATCTCAATATTATAATTGAGCTATTGGACTCAGACCACAGCTGAATTGGACTCAGACCACAATTCGAACAGAGCCATCTCCAGTCACATCAGATGTTTTAATATACCTTGGAAGGAAATGATAAGGCAAATGGAATAATCTCTGGTGTTTTTCAGCAATAGAGTTTTTTTTTGTAACCATGTGGTGGTTCAAAGACTCATTCAAATTTTGTTGAATTCAACAAAATTATGAGTGTCAGTTCTGTCTCACTAATTTGCTTCTCTTGCATTCTTTTTTTCCCTGCTGCACTGACCAAAGGCTGGCATATCACAGCTCCACAAAATTCATCAGGTTGTTAGTTGGTTTTAAAGAATACCAACAGATTTCTGAAAAGTCACATCTGAACTTCCAAGACTTTTTCAACGTTACTCTTCTTAAAAGGCAAAAATAGCTGCACACCTGGAAGGTCAAGTTATACATGACACTTACGAAAAATAAAAGGAAACAAAATAGGCTGAGGTGAAAGACTTCTATTTCCTTCAGTGAGCCTTGGGTTAGGAGAGGGGACCTGCAGGGCTAATCATCTTCACAAGAAAAATTCACACTTTCCTGACCTTTCAACTCAGCTACTTGTTCCCCTACAAAGTCTCTATGGTGTAGGCCTTGCTGCTCAGATTTCTGTATGTAAGAAAACTCCAAGGTTTTTTTTGTTTACCGTTTTGAAGTTATTTACACATGCTTGGTGACTGCTGATCACACTATTCAAAGATGGCAGAAAATACATATAAGTTATAAAAGATTCCAGCTGTGCATAAAACTGCACACACTCCTTATAAGTCATGGTAGCCTATTATTAGAAAACAGGAAGGAGTAGTTTCATATATTACAGCAATATTATCTTTGCTATTCCGTGTCGAATACTAAACAAGACGGAGAGATGGTCAGATACTTAATGAGAAGAGGCGTGTGAACAGAGCAAAGGAAATAATCATAGCATCCACATATGACTTCTTCCAAAGGTGGATTAATTTGACAAATTAATTCAGCAAATTAATTCAACAAAAGAATTCAGAATTTGTTTACCTTCCAAAACTAGTGTATTTGCCATAAAATAAATATGCCTTTTTAGGTTGTTCATGCCTTTCCTAGTCTTTACTAATGCTGTTAATATGTCCTACAATAAGGAGATTCTAGTTTGGATTTTAAAAAAATAAATCTATTTCCATAAGCAATCTGTGCAAAAGCAGCTATCATCCTAAGGGATGGTAGGAAGTAGTTTTTATTCTCTCCAGTTGCAAAATATTTTCACTGCAGCTGATGCTGCTTTTCCCACTGATTCTAACCTTTACTAGGAAAGCAAGATTTCCTCTCATCCCACAGATGGCAAGTTTAAATGCATGATAGTTCATTTTGATCATCTCAGAGAAATGTTGTGCTTCTCCACAGGTTGTACCAGAATATCACTCTGTAGACATGAAATGGTCTTCTCTTGGTAGAGGAGTTGCTGAATGCACCACAGATGCAAAGGGATTGCTGTAGTCTACCAGAGGAATAGAACTGATCTTTACACAGCACAGGACAGAGCTGAGGTGGCCAGTAGTTTGTATTTCAGGTTTATTGGAAGCATAGATGCACCACAATTCCCCACGAATCAGAAAACTCCCCCATCTTCTTTTTGTTCTCCCCCAAATGACTCTTCAGAAGGGGGGATATTTGGTGACTGACATCCCCTGAGATCCAAGCATTTAATCAGCTTTCAGTATGCATCTCTGGCTCCTTCCTGCCAAAGAGGTTCCCTAGAGCTGCAGATTTCACAGCTGCCTGTTGCAAAGCCAAGCTGTAAGGGGAATCAACCAGCCCAGAGGTTTACCCTGAGACATTAAGCATGTGAAAAAAGCAGCTTTGGGATTTCTAGGTGCCTTGCTGTTTGTCAAAAATATTGGAAGCTTTGATGTCTACGTTAAGCCAGTTTTTCAGGGCTCCAACATTACCTCCTCTGCACCTGGGACCTGCACTGTAGTTGAAGCCTCTGCTTCCAGTATTTTATGGAGAACTTAACATCTCCAGGACTGCAAGGCTGCTCTGAATGCTCACGCATTGACAGGAAACCGTGATCTTTGCACAGAGGCATTCCTTTTGACTTCATAGTAAACAAACTGAATCTAAGATGTTATCCCTCAAATACTCTGAATGCCACTTCTCTGGCATTTTCTAGCAGACTCAGTTTTAGCAGTAAGTTTCTGGCCACCATTACTTGCAGGGGCAAAGCACATTTAGCCACATGTGAGGGATATGTGCTCAGTTTGTGTCAGCTCAAAATGCCTTTCATGGCTGTACATGCCAGTGGTTCCAAAATAAGTAACTGTGTTGCTTAGCCTGTGGAGAAGTATTCATAGGGTTTCAAAACTTGCAACAGGCACAATGAGATAAGAAAAAAAAATTTCAGCTTCCTCTTAGAAGCAGAATTCAGCTGTGTAATCTCCAGAATTCAGTGCTATTGATGGCAGTGAAAGCAAAGCGACTCTGAGAACTTTAGCATATCTAAGGGGAGTAGAACATTAGTTTCTTTCTCCTCCAGTCATAGCCACTGCACACCACTATTGTCTTTAGAGTTTACTTTTTCCCCAGTGTTAAAAGCTTATCAGATATGGCCTTTATCTCAGAGCAGGTCTGGTGACAACAGCAAGGGTCAGCCACAGTCCAGCTCTCCAGGCAAATCCCTGGTACAAGACAAGTGCGAAGTGAAGTCCAGGTCCTCGGGGAGGTGAGGGGTCTCAGCCTGAGAGCTGCTTTTGAGCAAATAAAGGGGAAGCCTCTGCGGAGGCTCCTCAAAGCCAGACACCCACACCCTGTTCAAACCAGCCCTGAGCCTAGGCAGTCACAGCGGCAGGAGTGGCGAGATGTGCCCAGCACCATGACAGGCAGATCACTGCCACACTGCTGCTGTCCTGTGCCATCTTCCTTTTTTTCCCCAGTCTACCCATTTTAAATTGCACAATGTTGCCTGCCTGTTAGAGAAGTCAGGAACAAAATATATTGCAGCTGTTGGTATTGTGTTTAGCTATTAGCTATATTTATATGGTAATTCCATCATAAAACATTGAATAAATACCATTATACAGACATGCCAAATGTAGTCATTGTGAGGATTCAGAGTGATAGAATGCTGCAGCAGGCTAGGTTAGGAATAAGCAATTAGGTGTAGGGTTTTTTTTTCTCCATAGGTTAGTTACCGGTCACTGCATCCTGCTCCAGATGGGTTAAATCAAAGAGGAAAAAAAAAACCCTCTGGGATTCTGAATACATTTGAGGCAACAGTAAAAGCTACAATAAAAGACCTGTCTACAAGACTAGTCATTCATGCCTCCAGGTGACAAGCTAGTGACAAAATACAAGAATAAACTCATTCTTTCTGCATTAACATTTTTTTTTCTGGAATATTTTATAATATAACAATTTATTTTTCTGCATTATGCAACTATTTCAATTTCCACCAAGTGTGCTGGTTTTAAGTTGTGTGCACTGTCTGGTTCTCTCTTCATCCACCTCTAACCTGTGCCTCCTGCCTGCTTCTGCTCCAGCTCATCAACTGATAGTGGTCTTGGAAGTCTGGATTTTGATATGTGAAACAGCATGAAGAGTTTGCTTGCTGCACCATGCTCTATTAGCATTTAATATACTTGAGTGAAAAAGGATTAATTTGAGAATTTCACTGAGTTCTTGAGAAAGCCCCAGAAGTGCTGACCCAGATTTGGAACAAAACTTATGCAGTAACAGCGTTTTAGCAGGGATTATTTTATTATTGGACAATTTAAGGGGGTGGAAATAGGCCTCAATCCAGGGCAAGAATGATTTAAGGTAATTTTCAGCTGAAGCATTCTGAGTGGGCTGAGCAGCCAGGTTTGTTGCTGAGTGGTGCCCACTTTACAGAAGCCATGCAGCTGATTTGTACCACAGTCCTTTAAAGAGCTCTCAGCAGCTATGGATTGAACAAACACGGACTCTCAGTTAAGCTGGTTCATCCATGTCAAAGATAAAAAAAAACCCTAAATGACTGAGATTACTCTTCAGGTCTGAATGACTGATATTTTTCAACAGCAACAGATTCACAAGCAAGAAAAAGGATAAACAATGTCCTGGAGGGACACCATGATACAGCAATAATATTTTACTTGTTTCTTTGTCACTGAAAATTATCCTGGAGATTGCAGAGCAGACAAAATAGTTTTACCCTGCCAATCTCTGTGTCTAATCTTAGTGTTGTCTCCACTTTTGCTGTATGAATTTTGGCTCATTGCCAGAAACGGAGCTTAGTAATCAAATATATGCTACAAAATAGTTGACTTGTGCATGCCTTCTTTAAAAAAAAATGAAACATTTCTGATTTCTTTTATGAAAAGGTAAGAGACTTTTGTGTGAAGCTGTTCGGAGTCATGTTTCAAAGCATTAAAGGTACATTTATCACTGGGATAGAGCTAGAGCTTTAATAGCAAAGGTTTAGTAGTGTTAACATATTCTTTCCCAAGTGATTTACATCCCAGGACCAAAAGCCATTTTATGAAAATAATTAATTATCCTCCAGCATAGCTGCTGCCAGGTAGGCCAAGCAGTTATCCACAATATTAGAAGAGAAATTCATACAGAAATAGGTTGGTGGTTTGTGAGGATCACAGTGGTGAAGGTGTGAAGTGGTAGTTTTTACCTTTTAGGAAGGGCTGTTTAGAAGAGCTGGAGATTCAGTGCAAATATGGTATAATTCATGCATGAAGCATGGATTGACTTCAGCTCCTTCTCTGTGGAAGACCATGTCTACCCATTTAGAATTGGCCTTACTCTCTTCAAGCACCACAGTGTATCCATACTCATCTCTCTGTATCCTCACCTTCAAATTTCCCCCATTTCAACCACCCAGTTTGTTTTTATCACTCAAAGTTCCCTTCAACCAAGTTCCCTGTTTTTTCCCTTCAAAGTTCCAGGTCTTGCCAATCCTCCTTACAGTTTGACATCTCCATGAGAATTAATCACTTCACAGTATGTTCACAGGACTTGTACTGCTATGAAGATAAACGAAGCCACTCCTTGTATCTCTGTATTATTCTAGCTACAAGTTTGCAGACAAGTTGTGAACTAATATCTTACAGTTTCTATATTTATTTCCCTCCACTTTCAAACTTGTGGTTCCTTGCTTACATTTTTTATGCTTTTGAAAACATTGTATAATTTGCGATAGCTTTCAAAAATATTTTCTCTGGTTCAAGCACACATTGAGTAGGATGTGAGGAGGAATCTGTAACTGTTCTGCAGGACGTCAGACTTAGGCTACTGCTTGTCACACTAATTCTTGTGTTGGCTTTAAGCACATACTTGGGGTATAAGGCTTGTTTGTTATTCCCCCTCCTGAGCTTCTGATCAGTGTAATACCTGATCTGACCCCAGGAGTAACACTGAGGCATTTACCGAGACAGCCGAAGAATGGAAATAAGTTACTTTTTTTTTTTTTCTTTTTCCTGTTTTCTGAGCTCTTGAGAACTAATTTTAAAATATGTATGTATGTGTAATATACCTCTTTATAAGGATGTTTTTAAAAAGCTTCACTTTCTAATTACTGTCATTATTGACTTTAATTCATGGTAGCATCATAATAACTTCCCATCTCCTGCTTAATATTTTTGGAAAGTAATTTTGCACCAAAGCCAATTATGCTGCAAGCAGTTAAAATAACTCCACAACCCTGAAAAGCAACAAGAGGCAAGATTTACAGAATCTTTGTTCTAGTTTCTTTTGATTGATGTCTGATAAACTTCTAGTGAATATTGAGTTGTAATTCTGCACGTTGGTTAGTGGTAGCACTCACAGCACCTTAGGTACTCTGCTACTACATTAAAGACTTTGCTGTGATTTCTCCTTCCCACACACCTAGGTAAGGGTGTGAGGGGAAGGAAACAGTGGGGCTGGGTAGCGTCCCGACAGCATTTTCAGTGATGTTCTAAGACATTGAGGCTACACCTCAACTCAATATATCCCAGCAAACAGAGTGATTTCTTTTCTATTTTTCTTTATATCCTATAGAATTTCTTCACTTTGCTTCCATTTTGGGACAACAGGTCTTTGTGAACTAAGCTCCTGCAGGGTCTGTGTTTACTGAGATTTTGTAGTTTCATCTCCACTCCAAGTTTCTGTCAGAAATTCTTCTTGGCTGTTTATGCTTAGTCTATCATGACAGCTTCTTGAATTTGTCTGCTTTTAATTAACTGGACAGCTTTTTTTTCTCATGCTTTTTGTCTCCTGTTTTTTGCATATTCATGCTGAGTACCTTTTGACCTCTCCCTTTTCCTTTTTTAAACCAATACAGCTGAAAGAGGCCTGTTTTCAGGAATATGTCTCCATTTGGGTACCAAAACATGCAGGCACTCAATTTTTTAGTCACTAAATTCTTGTTCAGAGTGAAGGCCAAGTACGGTGAACCCTTGGAATAAGATTTTTACAGAGGCCAAGTTGCCACTTCCCCAGTCCACCTTCCATAAATTAATTCTTTCTACCTCCAGTGAATATAGTTCATAGCCCTGCTTCTCTCTGGATTAGAAGAGGTAATACATCAAATTCAGAGAAATAATCATAGAAGGACCCTGTCCTTACCAGTTGCCAAGTAATTCATAGAATCATAGATCCTTTAGGTTGGAAGAGACCTTTAAGATCATCAAGTCCAACCATCAAGCCAACACTATTAAGTCCTCTGCAAACACAGAATCAGAATCAGAATCTGTCAGGGTTGGAAGGGACCACAAGGATCACCCAGTTCCAACCTCTCTGCCATGAGCAGGGACACCTCCCACTAGATCAGGCTGCCCAGAGCCTCATCCAGCCTGGCCTTAAAGACCACCAGGGATGGGGCCTCAACCACCTCCCTGGGCAACCCATTCCAGGGTCTCACCACTCTCATGGGGAAGAACTTCTTCCTCACATCCAGCCTGAATCTGCCCACTTCCAGCTTTGCCCCATTCCTCCTAGTCCTGTCACTACCTGATAGCCTAAATTCATACACATTCATGAAATAGCATAGGTTTTTTCTTATTGTTTGTCCAGGTCCAGGTAAATGACATCAGTTGCTTGCCCCTCATCTATTAATGTTGTGACCTTTTCATAGAAGGCCACCAGGTTTGTCAGGCATGATTTGCCCTTGGTGAAGCCATGCTGACTGTACCCAATCACCTCTTCACTCTTCTTCTGTCTCAGTAGTACCTAAGTGCTGTTTGTCTCCTCAACTGATTTCAGTGCCCTAGTGAGAAACACTCAGTCCCTTGAAGGATTAGGCCCTCTGTCTTTTCTAATCACATCTTTGGCTCCTCTCTAGTGAGTCAGGGCTTTAGCTGTTAGTCAAGACAAGACAGTGCAATGGCATGAAGAGTTACAAGAATTAAAGATGAGAAACCTCTATCAGTTTATACCACCTGAACTCACATGAAGATAGGACTCTTCAGAGTTCCAAGTAATTGCTTTGAGTGAGTTTTGTAGCAGTCTGTGGCTGTTTTTTCAAAGTCGACAGTGGTATCAGTTAAGGAACAGTATATAGTCATGTACTGGGTTGGGATCCCTTAGAGGTATGAAAGATTCTGAATAACAAAATGAATGCCACTTTGGTTCAGAAATTCTTTCACTTCAAAATGGTTACATTTAAAGTAGTAAGCAAAACAACAGAGAAACTAGTCCACATAGCATTCCGCTAGAATATCCTTTACTACCTCATATTGGTTAAATTTACATTAAACAAAAAAATTAAGACAGTTTGACTAGCTTAATTAATTTTCTCTGCTTTCACACACAGATCAACTTGACATCATTTCAATGGCTGAAACAACAATGATGCCTGAGGAAATTGAGCTTGAGATGGCAAAGATCCAGAGACTTCGGGAAGTCTTAGTCAGAAGAGAATCAGAACTCAGGTTTATGTAAGTATCAATACTTCTGGGAAAACACTATGCAAAATTAATCAAAATAGGAAAGAATGCTATTTAGAAGACTTTTATCAGCTTGACGTTTTAAAAGGAAGAAAGAGAAAGCATCCCAGTTAAGTGAATGCTTGCAAAATGCCATTGGGAAATTATTTTTGTAGTTGCAAATGAAATTACCTTTTTTATTCAGCATGATTTGCAGAAGACATAAAAGGGGTCTATTACAAAAGGAAATTGTAGCAAAGTACATGTCTACAGAGCATATTTCTATACCTGACTTCAACCCTTGGTGGGAAGGATATTTGTCTGAAGAAAATATCAACAGGTAGGGGATTTGGAGCTTCCACAGTCTAACCCAATTCAGGCTTTATTCCTCACTTCATTAGTGGTCTAGTAGGCAGTTCATGTCATAAGAGAGCACAATGTTCTGGGCTAATAGCAGCCATCATTTGACATTTGTTAAATGGAAACCATTAAGTTACGAACACAAAACATGTTTTGATCTATCAAATTAAATAGCAATATTCTGAGAGATTTCCAAAACTGCCAAAAGAGTCAGGCATAGGAGCTTCACCTGAGCTTAATGAATATTAATCCAGGTCTGATTATTAAGTCAATGTGGTTCATATTCCTAAATCACAGAATTTAGAAGACCAGGACTTATTAATAAGGAGTATATTACTTGGAAGTCTCAAATGTCTGTGAGTACCTGAGGTCAGAAACTAATGCCTTTGCTGACTGGCCAAGAACTTCAGCAGATCTAAAACGGCTGAACCCAGACCCTTGGCATTAATGAAGCTACAGTAACCTGAAAAAACCCACTTGCTCTCTTCTCTGTTTAATGTACAAAGGTAGGACTGGTACTTCAACCCTTACACCTGGAGGTTAATTTCAGTGCCCTGACTTGCACTGCCAGAAGTTGAAAGCTTCCCCCTCAAACAGCACAGATATCTGTCTTTGAATATTTTCTCAGCGAACATCAGCCCCAAATCACTGCTTAGACACTTTTGGAAATAATGACTTGACAAGTAAAGTAAACAGGAAAGATTTTGTGACACCTGCCCCTGGTTATCAGTTTGTACATTAAATTTAATCTGGGAGAAGCCTCATCACTGAACTCTGCACTTCTCTTGACATTTTTATGTCAACAAAGCCTTGAAATAAACTGTCCCAGTGAACAAGAGCCATGGCAGACATTTGCTTGTCATCATTTTGCATGTTCTTCACTTTTTCTGTTTGTTCTTGTACCCAGTCTGTTAATTTCCCCCATGCTCACCTCATTACATTTCACTCTGTATTGCCTAGCAGGCATTTGAGTAAGGAATTTAACACAGTGGAGCTTGCTTATTGAAAAGGGAATATAACTGACATTTGTACAGTGCAACAGTACTCTTCCTGCATTAGCTAGTGCCCAAACACACTCTGCCAGAGCTACCAGGAGCACCCTCCAGCCCTTCAATGGCTGCATGAGGAAAGCTCTTCTGAGCATCTCCACTACATTTGGCCCTAGGTATTAGCAAAGCAGGGAAGTGACAGAGGTGGCAACTGCCAGAAGTGACCCCACTTTTTTGTCTTTTCCAAGTCATGGAAAGCCAAGCTCACTGCTGCCACCACTGTCTTCAGCAAGACTGTGTCTTCTCATTCCTTCAGCAGCAGCAAGACAAAATGACCACTTTTTCAGGGTTACTCACAGCTTTCTAAGCTGACTGCTCCTCTCTCTGTGGCAGAATATCCTGACACTCATCATTAATCCTTGAAGCAGTTAAATTCAGTTGTTAAAACTCCTGAATGAAATAGCAAGATAGGATCTGTCTCTGCACTGCAACTCTACTTGCAAACCAAGATTGCACTTATGATTTTTCGAGGCCCATGTAGGAGTCCCATCTTTCTAAGCCAATTTACAACAGGCAAGTTCTTCATACTGGCTTATCAAGTGTGGAAAAAAAACCCCAGCTTCTCACACACAAAGGCCTCCAGAATTAAAATATGCTTCCCATAATAGCTTTTAGAAATAAAAAAATAAAAATGTCCATTTGACTTTATGTCACTTTAAAAAATGTTTTTATATTTTATTCCTGACAAGTGAGAAGCACGTTGCAAGTGCTGCCCACGTAATAATACAGCAGCACCTGTTCTTTACTGCCTTTCATTCTGGATAGTTTACACTGACAGAGGCGCTCTGTTGCATTTGTCTTCAATGACAAACATCTCTGAATGACAAATGCCTTTTAAGGACCTCCTGCTGAGATTAACAACAAAACACACAGTTACTTCAGTAGTTAAAATTTTGTGTCTATTTAACCAAGCAAATGATATAAACTCCAGTTCATAGATGTATTGTAGAAAACTGTATATGTGGCCATCTTTAATTTTTTTTCAGTTGTTTCCTGAAGTAATGCATTGCCAGTGTCCCAAGACCAGAAGTCTTTATGTAGGTCATGAATTTTAGTAATTGTTTTCTTCCGACAGGACTAGATTTTCTTATGAATGACCTATGTGACCAACTGCATGAAACTAAGCTGCCTCAGACAGGTTTAAGGCAGACTCAGCTTTGAACATGTGGCTGCTAACTAGCAGTACACCTACACTCAGACCACTAAGTTCAACACCAGCCTTAATAACGACCAGATCTCTTTAGTTCTGCTTTAGCTTTTAATTTATAATTAGAATTTAGCTATTCAGTTATAAGAAAAGGCTAAAACATACATATAGCAATGGAGAAAATGTGCAGTGTGTTTGCATTCTCTTTTTTTCCCCTCGTGCTGTTAGCAAGAGTAGAAAGTCTTTTGATTTCACTTGGGCTTTTTTTTTTTTTAAGTTCTTATAAGAGCATGAACATGATGAAATGATTCCACATTGCTTACACATCCATCCACAGCTTACAACATCTCTAGCAAGGTTTTCAAAAGTAAGGGTTCATTATTGTCACCATTTCTCTGTATGACTGATGTTTTTTTATTTACGGGTAGCCAGACCCTAAAGCTAGGACATTGTAGTACATTGTAGCTGTGCTTTAAAAACATAAGCAAGAAAGGAAAAAGGTGAGGGGCTAGTGCTCTCAGTGTATCACCAGCCCTAATAGCGGCCATGTCTCCCTCCTGCATACAACCTGTCAGCTTTACTTATGCACACCAGCAACTACCAGAAACTTTTCACAGCACAGACAATATTCACACTCAAGACTAAAACAAAACACTGCAAACTAGACCTGTTGCTGATGGAAATCAGAACAAGTGTTTCTATGTCAGCGCAATGCAGGTTTAATCCATGGAAGGAACTCCTACTCTGACTGCTAATTGAAACTACTGTTTTTCTTGAACAAGATGCAGAGAAAAGACTGAGGTGAGATAATGATAAAACTCACTGATGTTTGAAAAAGCTCTGCAACAACACGTGTTGTCTTTAACTGTTGTGTCAACATCTTGCCCAGAAAAATGCAGTAGCCATAAAATAAGGGCATTTGGCAGACAGCTGCTCCAGGTTGGCATATCAGCCAATATTAAAAACAAACAAACAAAACCAAAAAACACAACTTAAAAAAAAAAAAAAAAAAACAACACAAAACCAAAAACAAACAAAAAACTAGCAAGGTCTGGATGCTCAGATGGACCTGGTTTGCATTTTTTACACTTCTGTGTGTGAACCAGTAAAAACTTCCTACTGATATGGGACATCATTGGTAATGTAATATTCTTTGAAGCACTTCCTCAGCTGTGACCTGTATTGCATGTGTCTCTCTTCAGGAAACAAGAAATATACATGAGGGAGCCTGTAGCAAAACATACAGATGGCTTTCCTGGCTTCAAAAATTAAAGCATTGAGGTCTTATTTTTACTGTAGTAATACTATGAGGTCCATATCCTCTCTCCCCACTGAAAAAAGTTTCACCAATGACTAATGAAATCTGTAGGACAACGAAAGGGATAAAATAAAATAAATTGCTCCTATGTCACTACACAAATGTTACATTATGGTACTCACAGTTGGTAATACTTCAGTTTCTAAATAAATTTTTTACTGAGCCATTCATCATCACTAAAAGCTTTAGAAAAGTCACCCTCTAGGCATGAGAGAAAGAGTGGGATGGTGAAGAAATAAAAGTCATATACTTCATCATCAGTATTATTTCAAAGCAAGTCCTAAAGCATTTGAGAATCAGGCAGTGGGCTTAAACTAAAAAATAAAAAGATTTAATACTATTAGACTTAAAAAGTGGCACAGAGTAGTGTTCAAAACCATACAAAACTGTTTGTAGGGTTATTTTTCTTGTACATATCCATGCAGGCTATGTGTCCCATCTGTTAGCCTACATCTATCAAACATACTATTACTTTAACAGACCCAGATTTTAGGTTTTTAAAATTAAGCTGAGGAAAATGTCTATTATTTTAAAACAAATTTCATATACATTTCTGTGATTAAGTGTTGAGTTAAAACATCAAAGGTTGTTTATTTTGTTTATGAATTTCCCCCACCTCTTGGCAACAATCACACTGTTAATAATCAAGTTGCTTTGTGCTGTACTGGATGTTAAAATTACTCACGATTTTTACTTTGGTGCATCGTCAGGAAGGTTAATCTCCTCAGGAAGAAATCTTCCACCTTTAGAAAGAGATTTGGACACTCAGTCAGCAAGAGTGACTCATGTGATACTGATAGAGTCACCAGATAAGAGACCTCACCTGCCTGCAGGTTTATGATTCCAATTAAAGAAGGGAAAGGGCAGCAAAAATTCTTTAATAAGGGACACATCTTATTTTTAAAGTTTAAAGGGAGTACTTCACAGAGGAGGCCCTTCCACCGCAGAGCCATTGTCCTCACAGGTGAAAGGAGCTCTGGAACCACGTGAGTCAAAATGGCCGCTGTTCTGTGGCAGCTCACCCACGCAGTACAAAATGGCTGCCGTGCCTGTGAGGCTGCTGCAGAGACTCTTCCCCTGACATCCACCTTTCTCTTGCTACAGCTTTGAAGAATTTTTCCTCTTCCTCACAAACTCCATGCACTCCCTTCATTGTCTGTGTGGCATAGAGGGCTGTGGGCTGTTAGCTAAGGCCCTCAAAAAACCTGTTTTTCTGGTGACCACCCCCAGTGGCCTTGGCTCCAGCAGGAAGCATGGGAGCACTGGGGAGGTCATCCCAGGCTTTTATGAAAAACAGAGGATATTTGGAAGCAGGGCTGTTAAATTCATGTCTCTTCCACCTATCCTTCAATAAAAACACTCGCTGCTCAGAACACCCAAAGTACATCACCCAAGAAGGCCATGTACCTTGCTCCAAACCTGCGTTTGAGTTTTACTGTGGTTTATGGGGCACAGCTCTGAAAATTATACTGTCTAGCAGGCATCTATTGACAGCTTCCAGAAATTGCATCATTCCTGACAGATGGACAGGTCAGGTATGTACTAATATCCATCAGAATTGTTTTAAAATTGAGAAGATATCTTTTGGAAAGTGTTGTAGTTTGTCCTCATCTCTGTACCAGGCCCACAAATCAGAGCTTCACAGAGCAATGCATATATATTTCTTAGTGACAGATTAATAATTTACCTTTGAAGGGGGAGAATACTTGTATTTGCTCTTAGACAAATACAGATATTTCTGTAGTCTGCCTATCACTGTGTTAAAGAAAAAATTCCCCAAAATACAGAAAAAGTGAACATTCAGTGAGAGCAATGGAAACAGGATTTACTCTGTTTAAAAATGAAACACCAAGAATTTTTAAGTGAAGATCACAAATATCTATACAGTTTCAATACATATGATTTTTCTTTCTTTTGTAGTGTTTTATAGTCATCGGTATGCAATTTTTGTCTCTGCCTTGCAGATAGATGTGGAAATTACTGGTGTACTGCACATAATGTGAGACCTCTTTTCAGTAATTAAAAAACTAAAGCACTTAAAGACAAAGATTCATTTAAACAGGGTAACTTTGTGGAACTCTGAAGTGAAGCAAAAACATAGTATAGGAAACTCCAGTTGACATCTCTGATTTTCAAGTTCGTGAGGCTTCTTTGTTGGAAAACACAGCTTTTTAATCCTGCTGAGTGAAGATCAATAAAATTACATGTGACAGTATGTTCTTAGCCTGTCTCCTCAAATTGAAAGTGGCCATATTTCTAATAATTCTTTGGTTTCTTTTTACTGACACAAAGAAATCAAGAAAATAAAATCATCTGAGGCAATTGATTAACAGGTCATGATGTTTCTCAGCCCTTGGTGCAAATTGCAAGTCAAAAACTAGCCTTTTTAAGCCTGTCCTTCGCTTTGCTCTATGCTGTTATTTCTTCATTTAAAAAGAAAGGAGGGCAGCTGAAGACAACTGTATTCTTCATAGCCAGGAGCTCTGTACTATTTCCAGCTGCATACCTGCTTGCTATGAAGAATTACCTAAAGTTTACATGGCACCAATTTTCAGATTATAAAATCAAGTCTTCCTCAATTAAGTAATGCCACAGTTTATGTTGTGCAATCGTATTTTAGCTCAGACAACCATAGTCACAGCAGAACAGATGCATTGTAATTTGCTCTGTAATTACATTATTGAATCCTATTTTTGTCTCAAGACCCTGCCTCACTTTGTGCCCTGGATGGACCTCCGCAGGGTATGTCAAATTTATGTAGCCATTGTGGTTGTTTGTAGTATCTCTCCTTCTATGCTAGTGGTATTGTGAAATTTCATAAAATTATGCCAGGAGCCATTGTGACCATCACCAGCTAGCCCAGGAAATTAAAATATAGCTTAAAGGCATTATATGGCACCTCCAGCTCTTCTGAGTTTATTTTCAGAAAAGCTGAGGTGTCAGCATGTATTAATATGTATGGGAGATCGACAGTGTACAGCTAGCCAGCATTCCCCCTTGCCCTGGTTGGGCTGGGGTAGGGCTGGTTCTTCCCCCAGCAGCGGGGCCGGGCGGGCCGGGGGCAGCCGGGGGGCGGGCTCCTTGTGTGAGCATTGATCTGCCATTGCCTTACGCCGCTGGCTTGCCAGATGGAAACCAAAACTTGAAGTCTGCAATATTGCATGACCTTGAACGAAAACAGTGGAAGTTGCTTCCCCCTGTGATAGCTGCCTTGGGAGTGGTTATTTCTGCCATATCGGTGATAATGAATAGCATTTTTTTAATATATAGGGAATATACGATATTAAATGGTAAGCCCTATTAAGTTGCTTTAGGCAATTATTGAATATAGTTTTACTTATTTCATTAAACTTTTTTTATCTGCAAAAATATTATAAATATAACACACAGAGTATTTGCTTAAAGTCTGGGTGGTTATTAAATTTCTAGACTAATACTGTGAAAAGGCCAAATGCACCTACACATTGACTTAGCAGAATCAAAATTGTTTATTGTCTTTGTACACTCTCACTACATACTATTAGATGACTCTCTTTTCTCCAGAGTGCTCATAATATCTACGTCATCCAAATTCTCCATAGATCCATTCAGGTGTTTAGACAGTTTTACACTATTATGTTTGCTTATTTGTAATCCCAGGAAAAATTACCTTTTATTTGGATGTTTACTGCAACTTGACATTGTCCTGGTAATAAACTCATACTAGCAGTCCCACAGCTTCATTAGCTGTCCAGGGTACATAATAAATGCCTGGTTTTTGTGTGTTTTTCTTTCTTCCAATCAGGATTACTTTTTATTTACTTGCTTTTTTAACATTTATCCTTTTCCCCCTCTGCTCCTGTGACATCGATATACATTGCTAGTAGTAGTAGAGATGGGATAATCAGTAATGGTCATTCTATAGAGTATTGGACATAATGGTAGAATCTCAAATTTAGGGCAATTCATCATGGAGAAAAAAATGATAGTCCATATTCCTTCTAAGAACAATAACACATCAACAGGGGTTGGATAGGGTTCTCACCTTCACGTCTTCTGCAGTATGCAGTACGGTGTTTTAAAGTACAAAAAAAGGTATGTCTGCTGATTGCCTGGCTTTATGCAACTACTGCAAAGTAAAGCAACATCAAGCTACGCAAGAACTACAAAAGTGAGAAGTTAATTCCCTTGATGATGATCACCTTCAGTAAAACAACTTAGAAATCCTACGCTTTAATCTGGAGTGAGTCCAGTAAATCTAGTCGACTCGCCCAAAGACACGGAATAGTCTCTTGTTACTGACTTGAGAAGTAATGCTGTACTACAAAGCCTGCTCATGTGGACTGTTTCCATTCTGAAGGGAGAAAAGGCAGCAACTATTGCTGTTGTGTGAAAATAGTTCATTTTAAAATTCAATTACTTTTTCAACCAAATACTTTGTTTCTACTGACTCACCAATGTAGTATCTAATGTGACTTCTCCAGTGGCTTAATGCCCCAGGTGGCAGCAGTGACACACACTAAGCATCACCCTGGGTAAGGGTGAGCAGGAGGGAGAGATAAACAGGCTGTCAAAGGTGTGACAAGCTCACTGGTTATGTATGGCTAAGCAGGTGAGCTGACTTTTGCTTTCTTGGCTAGTTTTGATTCTCTCTGTGCTACTTTTTGTCTTTGTACTGTATATTGTCTTTTTTCTCTCCTCTCAAGTTAAGGATGGAATTCTCTAAGTACTGATTACTTCAATGTACAGCATCTAGTACTTTTATCTGAATTTGGCACCTAGCTGTTACTATAGTGCAAAGAAATAACACCAACAAAATCAGATTTTTTTTTTTTCAGGAATAGAATTGTCATCAATGTTTTCTGATAAGATCTATCTTTACATGGAAAGCAGTCATAAATCTTCACAGTTCTATAATCTTAGCAATACAATATAACTTATTGTGAATTCCTTCCTTTTTTTTTCCTGATTATATCTTGTTCTAGGAACACAGGCTGCACTTTGGGAAGCTGTAGAGAAGGAGGCAGTTGTGTGATGATACATATTTTTCAATAAGTATACATATCAGGTTGTCAGCTTCATAAGATTGGGTAGCATTAGGGAAAATACCAAGGCCAGCTTTGTGAGGGCTACCATGGCTCTCCCATTGATACAGCCTAGTGTGACACATTCTTCTGCAAGATAGTATTCATTTGTGGCTGTGACTGTATGTCACCTTTCCCATCCCAAGCACATTGCAATAGTATCTCACCTCCAAATACCCAGAGGCCTTGAGGAAATAACCAGTAAGTGGTAAGCTTGGAAATGGCACAGTCTGATTTCTGTAATGAAAATTGGCAGATACTCAAAGCTTGAGGCTTCTGAGATTAGGGACAGCATTTCTAGGGGACTGCAATGGATCTGGGAGCCTGGAAGCCTTAGGAACATGAGTTCAGGAAAGAATTGTCCAAAGTTCTATATGGTGCATTTTAAGCTGGAAGTGTAAATACAGATCAGCTCTCAAAGAGGAAAAAAAATGCCTTTGTTCAGTGTGATCTCTGAAGAGCCATCTCCTTTGCCCTGTCTGACAGCAAACAGTCAACCCCAGAGCTAAATAGGATGTTACACTTTCAACTCTATGTCAATAAAACTGCTATGTTAAAATGCTCCAAAAGGAAGTGTTTTTTTTTTAGTGTTATATAATGGTAAACATAAAATTAGCACAGTAATTAATGAATTGTAGACTTGCTGTTTGTTGAGATGCTTGTGTCTTAAGAAACAAAAAAAAAAAAAACAGGACAAATTTTCATTATCTCTGTTTGACATCTAGGAAAATATTTATGTAATAGAAAATTTTCTTTAAATAGCATTTTCTACATAGAATATATGTTTTGCTTGTGACAAATTGGTGTTAATAGAAGAGGGAGCAGCTCTGGATATCTTTGATCTTTTGATTTAATAATTTCTATGTCAGTCATTTAGCACTGTACTTCCAAATGTTACCATTAATCCCAAACTGGTTTTAATTTTCCAGTTCTTAGCTACCTATGGTCTGGTTTGCATGAGTGGATGGTAGAATTTATGGTCTTCCATGAGACCATGTGTCCCAAGATAATGCATTCAGAATAATACATCATAGGCATGTGGTACTCTCCATTGCTGTGGCCCACCCTTTTGCACAGCTCATCTTCCTGTAGGCAAGGATGCCCCGTAATAGGGTGTAACTCTTGACCTGCAGCATTTGAGGGGTCTCTCTCACTTTCTTTCTGCTATATATAGGACAATGTAGATCAATGATGATTCAACAGTGAATTGAAAAGTCCTGAAATGGACTGTCAATGTTTAATTTTATAGCAGATACCTTTGTATTCTTTTCAGCTCTGATAGTTGCTCTTCTGGATTTAAAAATAAGAGAAGGCAAATTAAGAAGGAAATTTATCATTGATTCTGCTAGAGACAATACATAACCAAATGTAGAGTTTCCTACTTTTGCTGCCTAATAAAAAATACAACTACCAGGCCAGTTTAAATGAACCTTCTGAATTTAAATCTAACTTCTCTATTGTATGTTTTAGACAAATTAACTTACTCAGTTCTTGCCATGTAAAGAAATATTTCCCTCCAAATCGTGGCATTGCCAGGAGAGCTCCTCTTGTTATTATTAAAGTTGACAGTAAAACTTCATAACTGGCAGAGGTGATGGCCAAGCTCAAGAGAATTTAACAATGTCAGGGAGAATGAAATAGAGACAGCTTCTTTAGAAACTGTTCTGAATTTCTGTGAAATATGCTTTAAATATGACCTCCAGGGACTGAGATTTTTCAAGTGCTGCCATCTTCAATTGTCTGAAATAACAGCTGAATTACAACATTACTTTGCAAGTTGCAGTCCAGTGCTTCTGTTCACTGTTCCTCCATCAGAAAGCACTTTTAACAAGAGGAGATAGACACACTTTATTTTAATAGTTAATCATAGGACTTCTGATTTGTAACCTGACCTGCCAAGCAGGCTGGTCAACAATCTGTTATCTTAATTGCTGGCTCTGTGTCTTCCACCCTGAGCAGCACCAGGTGCTGAACTAAATAACAAGGTGATAAACATACACCATAATAACTCAGACAACGTGTGGTATTTTTGTTAAATGTTGCCTGTGATTTCACAGATCTCTAATTAGAAGCTGTAAGAAACTAAGGTGAGTTTACAGGGACAAAATGGAGTCAAGTGTAGAAGAGGGACATACATAATCTTGTTCTCTTCTATTCCCAGAATACTGTCACCGTTCAGATTCCCCACAGCTTTGGCAAGGCCTCAAACACCTGCAGTCCCCAAAGGCAGCCTCCACTTATGTCCCTTATCCCCACCTCGGACCTTAGGTTAACAAATCTGCAGCCTGAAAACGCATTACCATCTCTGTCTGTAGCAATCCTCTTTTATTTCTACACAGTTCTTTACTGCAATCATCCAAATTTCTCCATCTCTATTGGCTGCTCTTGCCTGATGTTCAATGTTCATTGGTGACACCACCAAATAATCTTTTTAGCCCTATACTGAGACCTTCTCCAGATATACGTAATCATATCAACTTGAGACTTAGCATGACATCTGATTCTTAGGCCATCTCCTAGCCTGGCACTGTCAAAGTCTTCAGAAACTAAGTTACAAGCATTATACTTCTGGGACTAGAATATATTAAGACAGCACTAAAAATAACCTAAGTACCTGGAAACCCTCTTGGAAGAAAAGGAGGGAATCCAACTAAATCACTGTACATTCAATTTTTAACTTCAAGCACTTTAATGCAATAACAGAAAACAAAAGAATCACAGACCTCCTCTTACAGACATGCTAGACAGAGTGCAGATCTATTTCTAGCTGTGAAAGTCATTCAGCAAAGGCAGCAGCTCTCTAGACACACTGAACTCTGCTCATCCTGAAATCAATAAAGATATTTGATGCTTATACAGCTGTTATTAATAATTCTTACTCTCAGTCGTTAGCATTCGATAAAGTTGTTGGCCATCTCTTTTTCTTTGGCTGACCACTAAGGTGAGCATTTAGTGATTTTCCTGTGGCCTTTTACTATCATTTTTGCTTGTTTCCATCCATGGCTCTACATGGTACCTAGGTCTTACACTAGGGAATTCAGGTTTCTTCCTCAGCTGAAAAGAAGACCGAAAAAAATTGCTGATATGGAATAATTTCTATTGAAGCAAACCAAAACGTTTCCTCTGTGTTCAGTATAGAATGCTTCTTTTTTGGTCCTGCTTTCCATTACCCTCCGCGGTCTCCTCTCTTTTTCCTTGCCCTGCTCCCCCCAGTCCAGATGGTGCACAGCAAAGGTGACTCACGCTGTCTCCTCACTTGTGGATCTTGCAGCAATGCCAGCACTCAGAGCATTCTTCTCTCGGTCACTGGACCACAGAAACACAGACTGGGGCTGAGTCACTGTGCCAGATTACTGCAGACTCTTCTGACCCACTTATTTTCCTGTCATTTTGTGACATGTTTAGAAAATCTTTTGCTCATGCTGGTTATTCATTATGAGCTATTTTAGCTTTCTTTTTTTTTTTTTTTTTTGGACCAACAGAGAGTCTGCTTTTAGATTTTGATTACATAGCTTGAAATACCAAGAGAGAAAAGAATAATACATGCTTATGTGATATCTCTAAGCATACAGAAGGTTTCTTGCAGTATGCCATCATGAAGCAGAAAAGCAGAACTGCAGACAGTGTGTCAAGACTACATGAAAGCACACTGAGAATTCATCCCTAGTTCAATACTATTGCAATTACTCCGGGAGTGGTTTTGGGCTTTTAATAAAGGAAATGTTTTATCATACTCAGAACTCAAGTGTTTAAGCTACCTGGGCAGACATTTAACACTCAGATCTGGGGGAAAAACTGGCATACTGTAACTGCTGTTTGCTTTACTGATTTTTCTTCTACAACATCAAAAATGATTTCATGGGGACTGGGAAGAACCTACCAGCTATTCCAGAGAGTTCAGCAAAGGTTGGCTGTATATTGCAGATTTTATGCAGATGTCTCGAGCAAACAAGCCTGGAGGGTGGCATTTCAGTACCCTATGCCATGCTGTGTCTATAGGGGAAAAAGCCATTCTGTTCTGCACAGACCACCAGCCTGCCTGCACTGCTCTCCTTTGAGAAGTGCACCAGCTGCACAGGTAATGGTGCTCTTAAATAAACTGGACTGTAGTCTAACGTCTCCTCTTGCCCATCTTGCACTCTGATAGACTTGACATAACGTAGGACAGAAAGTGCTGTAGAATTAGGCTCAGTGTGTTATTCCAGCTTCTCTGCAGATTAGGGGACCCAAAGGAATTTTGCTTTCACTACTCTGTAGATTC
>NW_008605155.1:29792-44464 GCF_000691845.1 Merops nubicus | reverse complement strand
TTTAAGATTGCCCAAAGCTCTTCTTACTTCCTGAAGCAGTCTAATGGTCATTTTGTTTGCCACAGTCATACAGATGTGCTCTCAATCAAGCCCTGTGGAGCATTCAGCTTTCCAATAAGAAATCCACTGGAATTTCTTTTTTTTTTTTTTTTTTTTTTTTTTCCCCCAAAACAGCATTGATTTCTCCCGGGCCTTCTATAACTGCTCACATCCAAAAACCAGAGCTTAAAGGGGTAAAAAGAGAGGAAGGTTCATAGTACCACTGCAGACTGAATGGCCTTTCAAGAGCTTTCTTTCCCAGGAGTTCCTCCTCTTCCTTTTTATTTGAGGGAAACGAGGTGACTCTTGCCCAGGACAGCAATTGCAGCCTTACATTTAGTATTATTTGCTGGCAGATGAGTAATGTGCTTTATGGTTACAAGCAAGTATACCTCCTGCTTTCATTAAGTCAGATGGATAAACTCTTTACATGTGTTTTATTAATATGTCCCATAGCCTTCTTTTAGTCATTTAACCACTTTTTTTTTTTTTTTCTTAATCAGCACCATGGAGTAGATGATACACAAAGGCTGTTTGACACAGATGGGAAGAAGGGTATTCCATATGCATAGGGGGGTTGGTGCAGATGGTGGGTTTAGTCTTTGTTTATCATCAAAATGCACTAGCCTACAGAACTGAGATTCCAGAAGTCATCTGGCTTATAGCTTTTGGAATTCAGATTGTCACAGAGCTGATACAGCCCTGAAGTGCTTGGCCACATATTTGTTCCTCTCCTGTGAATTGTAAGGCAGGGACAAAGTTTAGGTCTCAGAAAAAACAGATGCTAAGAATACATATGGAGAGTGCTAGCTATATGCTCTGCAGTCCACCATATTAAAAAAGAGCCAAAACAGCAGGAGGAGTTGCAACTGCAGTTGCAATATGAGGCTGGCACCTTTGCCATAACTTGAGCATAGGGGCTGTAGGGACTACTGAACATAGATGATCTTGCTTGCTTGGAACATACTGCCAATGATGTTTTAAATTCCTGGCAATCCTGAGAGAAGAGCAGTGACATTAGCTTTTGGGAATTCTTTGAGAAGGGCAGGGAGCCAAGCTGATACCACAAAGTATTTTCATTACTATCTTTCTGATCTTCCCAGAATGAAGCCCATCTATCTGATACAGGAAAAAAAAAAAAAAAAAAAAAAGAAGAATATCCTTTCTCTCTATGTCATAGAGATGTCTTTTGTAGAAACTCAGTGTTCTCTTCACTAGTTGAGGCCCCTAGATATCATTTGAGTACAGCAGTTCAATATTGCACATTTCTAGCCCAGAAACTGTCTTTGTTAACCATGGTCATTGGCCTCAACTATATCAACAATCATTATATTAATATGATACCCAAACTGCACAACTTTGAATGGGTAAGGAGCTGTGAGGCTTGCTCACACCCTAGCACATTTTGAATATTGATCCTCCCAAGGGCATAGTGTTTAAGATTGTTAATTGATAAAAGTAATTTCAGTACCATTTAGCATGATGGATCTCAAGAGAAAACTAGGCTTTGCTTGTGATCAGCATGAATAATATGGGGAGCTCAAGTAAGAATAATCATCAGTATAAACTTTTCTGCCTCCAGGTGTCCTAAACACATACAGCAGTGAAGCAGGGACTAGCTTTGAAGCTAGCATGCTTATCTTCCAAAAAAAAAAAAAGTAAGTCTTACAAGACAGATGTATGGTGAGAAAGCAGATCCCCAGCAGAGGTGGCAGTGGCACCTGAACAAGTCAGCAGTAAAGATTATTAGAGTATTTCACTGTCATATTTTAGGAAGAGAATTGAAAAGGCTGCAGGATTAGCTGTCACAGCACAATGAAAGCAGCAGAACCAGCAAGATGGAGTTAACCAAAGCAGCAAATAGTAAAAGGATGCAGATGTTTTAACAGCATGAGCAGAGCAGCTGAAGGACAGCTCCCTGCAGAGACCTGCCTGCCATGCACAGGCAGCAAGGAGAATAAAAGGTGCTGGGTTGTAATTAAACTCCTATTTGTCCAGAAGCACCTATTTTTTCCACTCCTCGCTTAATTCAATAATTTGACTGCATTATCCTTTGTGTGCTCGCTCTCAAATACACACACACTCTAGTCTTTCAGGTTTTATCTCTTGAAAACCACTGTGACAGCCCATGCTCTGATAGCACTTCAGCTGCAGCTACCTTCAGGGGCTTAGGCAACAGGCAATCCACCCTTCAGGCACAGGACTGTGAAAGAGGGACTAGGCCATTTGTGGGCAAGGATAGTGTTGGTGACATCTGAGTTAAAGTGTGTACAATTAATCCAGAAGCTGATTTTTGTATTCTTCAGGGTGCCATTTCAAAATGGAACCCCCACTAAAGCCCCCAGAACCAACACCTGAGCCTTGGCTACCAATATGTCTGAGACACTGAAATAAAACATTTTCCAGAAGCAAATGCTGAAGTGTGCTCCCTTCCAGGGGAATTCAGCATAGCAGCTCTCAGGATAGGTATCAGTTTCAGTAAGAACTGAAGGTGCCATTTCTGCTAGTCTTACAGATCTTATTTTATTTTTTTTACCTATCTGCTTTGTCTAACACTAAGGGACTTTGTACACACCTCAAGGCTTTGAAGCACTCATATCAACTCTGGAAGAGATTCACCAAAGGCACAAGACCCCAAAATAGGTAGATGCCAAATTATGAGTTTCCAGGTCTTTAGTATCAGGTCTAAGTTAGTAGTAAGCTCACAAAGAAAGTTGGCTGTGCCAAATAACATGCCAGGTTCCTGCTGCCCTTTCCCAGGCTCCCTGTTATTCTCACCCTTGCTCTTTTCCCGAGGGAAGGCTGTTGCTGCAGTACATGCAATGTGGCTCACCCGTCTTTTGCGTGGCTATGAAACATACAGATCCCATTCCAGGATGTTCAGTGGCACCAAAGAAAACAAAAGGTGTCTGAAGTAATCTGCAGTGACAGATAGGACCTACGCACAAATTAGATCCTAGTGAAACAAATAATCAAGGGCTTAACCGGCATTTAGTACTAAATTTCTTTTGTTGTCTGTTAAAATGGGTAAACAAACAGTATCAGTCTCCCAAGGCTAAACATCTGCATTTCAAGCTGATGCACAGGTCCTGCACAAGGGACAGTATCATATATTCAGATGAGATCCAGCTCATCCCATCAACACAAGATGGACTTTGCGTGTCTCTGACCATGCTTTTTCTCTTTCTGCAGGATGGATGACATCCAGCTGTGCAAAGACATTATGAACCTTAAGAAAGAGCTGCAGATTTTGGTAGCAATCCCAGGTAACGGCTATCTCCAACCCAATATTAGGATAATGCTTGGGTGATGCCTGGGTGGGGATGGTGTCAAGACCACATCTCTGCCCCTAACAATCAGAAGTCCTCCCCCAAGACAGAGTTTCATATCTCTTTCCTCTTATACTTGTCTTCCCATTTTCCTTACCGTCTGTAATCTCCTGGTCTCTAAATGTCTTTTCATGCTGTATTTCACTGCTCCCTCAGCAGCAGCCCTGCAAATATCACTCCAATAAGGTACACATTCCTTAGCTCTACTACTCCCTTGGCAATCTCAAGGGAACCAAGTGGCTTGGGGGTTGTCAGGTGGAAAAACCAGAGTGCTCAGATATCTAAGAAAGAAGGGAGAAAGGAGAGGGATTTATAAGTGTGAATGTGATTGTTTTATCCCAGATACACCAGTTCAGTGTCACATCTGTAGCTAAATTCTACCTTCTAGAACAGAATAAAACAGGTTTCTACAAAAAGCAAGGGGAAAAACTCTGCTTTGTGTTTTGCCTTAATTCTCTGCAAATTCACTGCTCTAAGGAAGGACAGAGTTGTGTGTAGTTTTGCAGTCCTTAACTACAAACTAACTAAAATCAATCAGGAATTTTGCTACAGCTTTGCTCTTTTAGCTCGTCCACAGCAGCCATACTCTGTTCAAGAAAAAGGTAAAGACAGATCCTGCAAAACACTCATCAACTGCAGTGGGCCATTTAACACTAGATACCACTGCTTGGCCTCTAGCACCCGTCAGAAATAATTTGCTGCTGCCTATCTGCTACAGACAAGTTTTAATTCTCCTTTGGTTATCTTAACCTTCCCCTCTCCTCCAATTTACTATGCAATCTTAAAGGACAACTTTCTCTGCAGAGCTAAGGTCACTCATAAAACAGGAGACAGGGGTCTACTCTGACACCACATGTTCTTATTTCTAGAAGAGCTTTTCCACTTTTCTTTGCACCCAACAAAAGTGGATTCATAATCTTTCTTTCTTTATACTTTTTATTTGTAGGTTACATTTTTAATTTTAAGTAAGACTGTTGGTACATTATGGATTTATATTGTATTGGAAAGGATTATTAATCCTAGAAAATACCTATGGATTGTTCCCTATAGCTTGCTTCTCCTAACCTGCAGTTTTCCTACCCATACTTTTAACTAACAGTTGGATTGATTGGTTTGATTGTTTTTTTGTTTTGTTTGTCCTTTGGTAGCCCTATTTTTTCTTAAAAGAAGCCAAACCTTTTAGAAACTGCTTTCCAGTCAAAATCTTAAGCAGCAATCTACAGACAGCCGTTTCCCCTTAGCAGTCTGCAATCTCAGCAAGCAGAACTGGAGAAGTGCAGTTCCAGCAGCACCACCTCTTGGCAGGCTCGCAACAAGAACACTTTTGTCTTAACGAAGACAAAGCAGCTGCTGCCGTTGACAGAACTACGTGCTGACACTGGGCGCCTAACCTGAAAAAAAAACTTCCCAGAAGTAGGTTCATTCATAACATAGTTAGCATAACTTTCCTGCTAGTACACAGATCTACTTAAAGAGACCTACTCTTTGGTTTCAGTAGACATAGTTTAAATGGCAGGCCATAATTTAAAATTCTCCGAGGAGTATGACTTTCTGGATTGAGACTTACAGAATGTCATTGCCTTGTAAATGTATATTCAAGGTGCTTTTGTCTCATTAAGGAATGGATTTACTGCAGAAATTCCCAGCAGTACACATCCTGAAGCCCATGATCCAAAAATTAAGCTGTATTAATTATTTTGAAATGTCTATTTTAATCAGTTAAATAAATCAATCTTGTTAGTTCAAGCAGCAGAAATAATATAGCTCAGATGCATCAGACTGCAGGCAGTTCACCCTTCTTCCCACAACTCTTCTTGTACTTAATTTTATGTTTCTGTAAATGCAGTTCAACTGCTCAAAATGAAAACTCTTGATTTAATACAGAGTGTCTTCTCAGCTAATCAAAATTTTTGGTTCTTGAAATATATCCACTGGGATTTGCCTCTTCCTTTCTCATCTCTGCTCCACCTGCAAGGTTTGAAGATTTCTTTTCTAACTACATTTGCTTTATAACCTTAAACTACAGCTGTGTAATCCCCAACATTCAGTTTTAGTTTGACATCCACATCTTCCATGTTAGAAAACTCTTTTATAGACAAACTAGATGTTAAAGACTTGCTAATTACCAAGGACATATGTTACTCAGATTTTTTTGAAGCACAGGAAAAACACTTTCATTTATTTCTCCACATTTTATTGATGCTATTTGTGTGGCTTTGCAGCTCATCTGCCTTACCAGAGTAGAAAAAAAAAAAAAGTGTTGTAGTCAGTCAAAGCTGTCATGAAATACAGAGAAATGATTCCTTTTGGTGTGGTCTCATTTTCCCTGAGGTCAAAGGGAGTTTGTACTATAGATTTTAATGAAGCATCCTAGACTGTTGTGTTTGCTGGTGTTTTGTTTGTTTGTTTTTTGTAGTTGTTTTGTTTTGTTTTTCCTCTTTCCTCTCCCCCAAAGCTCTATAAAATATTGAAAGCAGTGTCTTGTAGAGTAATTTCATAATAAAAGTTGACTTGGCAAGCCCCACAGTCTCCAGCCCATTAAGCTGTTCAGATGCAACAGCAGCAAGTGGAAAAGAAGCAGTGACCAGAACTTTCTGCGGTTTTGGTAACTCAGGTCTGAAGAACCATTGCCTTAAATCAGCAATTCATTGTTAGACATCTGCAGCGTCCACCTCCATGTGATCCTCCCTCTCCAAGGCCCTGGAATCGCAAGTAATAGTCTCTTTTCTCTGATTTTGACCAGAAAAAGAGAAAACTAAGATGGAGAAACAAAGAGAGGATGAACTGATTCAGAAGATCCATAGATTGGTACAAAAAAGAGATTTTCTTGTAGATGATGCAGAGGTGGAGAGATTACGGTAAGAACTAAAAGCAACTGAATTTGGGAGATTTCACTAGTCTAATGCTACACTGAAGGGAGTGACAAAGTTGCATCGGCATTCACGGGAGAGAATGGGTCCTTTAAAACAACTTATCAACTTAAAAGCCTCCTCCTGGTTCCACAGAAAAAACATTATATCTAAATTACTGCACTTCTGTGTCTCTTTATCCCTTTAATGATTCAGTCATCTCGTGACTACAGCAGGGTTTGGTCTCTTACTTTCCTGCACAGAATGTGTGGGCATTCACCATTAAAGAGAAGGGGTTTTGTTGCTACCAGAGGATCCTCTTGACATGAGAAGTAGACATGAAATTGAATTCTACAAGGGGCATATTTGTAGACATCTAAAATCTGCCTTTCAGATGAAAAAAGTGTAATGTTTTATTATTGCTATTTGCAACCTGCCACTGAAAAAAAAAACAAAACACAAACCAGTACATCAGTTACACAGGTCTACCTAACCTAAAGCATACGTGAGTGTCTCAGTCGCTTAGCCCAAAGATTCTGGGAGTTGTCAGAGTTTTGATACTGCTTCCCCTGACTTGTTCAATAGTAACGATTCAAGGCTCAGCAATCTATTTCTCCTAAATGACAGTATCGCTTCCAAGTAATTTAAATTCTAACCAAGCAAAGGACAAGAGAGAAGAAAGCTTGCCAGGGTCCTGCAGCTGATCAAAGAGAGCTGGCTAAAGTCAGCAGCTGACAAGAAGCCCGAGCTAGTAATGTAATCCAGAGCTCTCAACTGCTAGTTCCACCTGCTAATTGCAAAAACCTCATCAGCAGCCAGACAATACAGAAGCCCAATTGTAGGCTACTGAAAATGTACTGCTATGCACTAGGCAGATGTGACTACATTAGTGTCAGTTCACATTCACAGTAAAACCTGAGGCTTTTCTTTAAAATTCTTAATAAAGTCTGCTTTGCCTCTAAACTGAGAAGCTCAAGCAGTACACGTATTGTTCATGTTTAAGTAACAATGGCAAAGAAACTAACATGGAAATATCACTAATAGATACAATCATGGTTAGCAACACAATCTTTTTGTTTTGGTCCTAATACTATCATCGTCAGACAAAGAAGTTCTGGTGTGTGCTGTCAGCAGAAGACCATGAGATCTAGTCTTTTCTCTGAGCAGGTCTTTAAAAATAAGCTGCACAATACATTGTACAGCAACACCTATCATCTACTTTACTTTGTAGAGGAAGCATCGTGAAACACTTGAGGCCAACTTAAAATAGGTGACATGATTACACATCTGTTGACTGGGGAATGTAATGATTCTAATGCTATCAGGGACAAGTAAAGAACCTTGAGGAAAATTGTCTCTGAATTCTACAAGTAGTTTGTGACTCTTTTCATTTAGGCAAGTATTTTGCTCTTTAATAAGCAGCAAAATTAAGTTCTTTTTTAAAAGAACTAAGTAGTGAATTGTTTACTAGTCATTTGATCCTAGCTTCTCTAGCTTCTACTGTCCCATTTGAGAAAATATTATTTCTGTAATGTTTAATATTTTTTAATTTTTTAAAAATATTTTCTGTAACATCTTTTCCTTTTTCCCCAACAGAGAGAAGGAAGAAGACAAAGAGATGGCTGAATTCCTTCGCACCAAGTTAAAGCCCTTAGACAAAGCAACACAATCTCCTACCAGTGAGTTTCTAAACATTAAGAAAAAGAATGATAAGAAAAACTCCAGGGACAACTGGATAAAGGAGTATCTTCCAAGGCCATGCTGGGCCAGTCTCTGCTAAGAGATAGGTTAATCTAGCTAGACCACCCTGAAACAAGACAGTGCGTCAGGAATTGCTGGCCACTTAGAGTTCTGATGCCAAATTGCCCCTTAAGAGATGCCAGATAATCTGTGTCCACTTTAAAGTTGCTTTACATGCTTTAAATATGCAGAATAAATGTGAGTACACATCACCACAATGTGCTTTCATAAGCCACTCATTTTTTTCCTATTATTTTCCCATCTCGTTCTTCAATAATAATAATTGGAAGAAGAAAGCCTCTTAAGATCTATGCTAGGATATCTGAAGTAAAGTTTGTCTGTTCTGCTGCAGACAGGATGGAAACTAGGAAAAAAGACTGAAAATTTCCACAAGCTGCCCCAGATTTCTCTCTTACCAGCATAAATAGGCTTTTTGGACACCTCAACCCAAGTCACTTATGGGCAGAACTGCAAACACTAATTTCTCAGGAACTAGGCAGATTACGTGAGCCCTTGGAAGCTTTTAGTTACAACTTTCAAACAAAACAGTCCCACCATGAGTTATAAAAGTCAAAGATTGATTTTGATCTGTCTCAAACTGAACTTTTAGGCAGGAAGATAGTCAAATTAAAGTGGTGCCTTCGTATAAAGTCATGTTTGGTCCACCAGCTGAAGAGGTTTGGATACAAATGTAGCCATTTTGCACAGATCAAGATCTTGCTGAGGTTTCCAGAGGGATGTGGGGTGGCTGTGAAGTTCACCCACAAAGTTTACAGAGATATTTTAAGATGCCTCACTAATTATTTATACCCTTTTAGTCAGCATGACTCATCTCCCTTGTTTATTTCATGTCACTGCTTTTAAATGCAATGATATTCTTTTAACTCTGAAAAATTAAAACATACCTCCATCTTGTTCTCCTAGTTATAACATCCAAGTTGATGAAAGAGTAAACACCAGCAATATTTTTGTTCCTCAACTCCTTAGTTGTTGGGGCTTAAACACAGTAAGATGACTTCCTATAGAAGGACCTGTTATCTGACCCTATGGCTGTCAACAGGGAGACCTGGATTGAACAAGGTGCAAGAAGTTTACCCTCCCATTGAGATGTTTGGATTCTTTGGCCCCTAACTCCATCCCCTGAAGAGATAAGACTTCCTGAGCAGTATGAATCCATGTACCAGATTGGTAAATCCTGAAGTATTAGATGTGCTGTTCAAAAATAATGAAAAAAAAATCAGGGGGAGTGGGGAAGGCAGGAAAGGTTTGCATTCTTTAAGCCAGAAGTAGGAAGAAATAGTTTGACCAGCTCTTGGTTTTAATGGTGTGCTGTTTTGAACATTACAGGCAGCCCAGCAGAAAAGAAGGCAGAACCTCCTCCAAGCAAGCCCACCATTGCCAAAGCAGGATTAGCTATCATTAAAGATTGTTGTGGGGCCACACAATGCAATATCATGTAGCTCTGGGCACTCTACAGTGTTTGTCTTTTCCAGTGGTTTCACTGAATGAAGCTGTAGGCTGAGGGGAAAGAACGGCGTCCTGCTAACAGAGTCAAGAGCAACTGGCACAACAGGAATCATGGAATGTACAACAGCAGGTTCTTCACTTTTGCATGGATCACTCAACATGCATGCCTAAAAACAAAAGAAGTCTATATAGTGGCTGTCCAGTGACCAGAAAAGATCTGTAGTAGAGTCAAGAAATCCCCCAGAAGAAGTGAGTTAAAAAAAAAAAAAGGAATATTTCATTCAGTAAGGTGTAAACCAGACATTTTAACAGGCCATCACTTTGTAAGAATTTGTTGTACACTTCTCCCCTTGACAAACAGCACCCAAATTGCTAAAATGCCCCATTTTGGCTACTTTTCAAAGCAAAAGCCACAAGTAGCAATGCTGTATATATAGCACAACTGATAGATGAAAGAACTTCAGGATAATTGATGTTGCATACAAAATGCAAAACGAGTGTGATGTTCAGCTACTTCACTGTGGAGTTTCACTTCCAATTCTTCCTAAAGAATGAGGATCAGTGACAAGGATGCTGCAAGCAGAGGTAAATTTTTATATCCCATACAGTTTCTGAATTACTCAAGTGAAATGAATATTACTTGCACCAGGGAAAGTAAATCTTTGGTAAAGCTTTAGCAAGCACAGCTACAGTAATTTGCAAACAGATGATGCAGTCCAAAGTGGTGTCATTTCTCTTTTAGATGTGCACCTGACATGGAGTCAAGAGTATTCACCCAAAGAGTTTTTGTCCACTATTAGAAGTCACATGCGGTATAAGATTGTGTATCACTGGTAGGCTTCTGGGAGGAGAGTGGAAGACAAACAAAACTTAATATTTAAACAAAGCTTAAAAGACCTATGTAATGTATATTTTATGACCTTAAGAGATGAACTATCAAGCATAGGAAGACACTAGCCACCCAAGACAAACTGACCACAAGACTAATATACAAATATAAAAGTAGATATTTGTGGTAGAAAGATGATGTTCTACACAAAATGGGTTTAAAATTAAGGGAAATACAGGAAGACTTACCTGTGTTTCACCATTAAATGTGTTTCTGGTCTCTATGCAGATTAAGCCTTGTGGAATCTAATATCTTTATATTAGCTGTCAGTAGCTGGTGTCTGTGTGATGGTATTCTATATAAATGTACTGTGATAGGTGTAAATAGTAAAATAAATGTACATGATTTAATGTGATAATCTCAGGCTTAGAAATAACAGATAGCAAAATGTTCCTAAAAATGAAGTTTTCATGAGGAATTTCCAGTTTGTGAAGCCAGTTATATACACTTATATACAAATGAACCACAGTTTATAGGAAAGGAGAAAAAAAAAAAAAAAAAATAACAGCAGTTATCCAGGAAGGATAAACAGTAGTATGTTTTAGAGAAAGTATCTTATCAAGGTTCAAGGATATAGACACCATCTAAAATAACTCAAACTATTACTGTACAAAGAAAACCTAATCCCTAGCACTAGATTTCTTCATCGAATCAATTTGCATTTCCAGAATCATTTGTTTCAGTATTGCAGACTCATTTGAAACAAAGGAGGTTTAAGGCTCAAGGAGGACAAAACAAAAGGTTTCCACTAAGACATGAAGTACTTTAAATTACTTTGAGCAAAGACACAGGAAAGAGGATGAAACATATCTGAAGGCTGAGTAGTCATAATAGTTACTGCATCTTTGTTGATACATACAACATCACATTGACCTCTGCAGCTGTTACTAACTACTGGATCTGGTAGGGGTTGGACTCTGTATGGCACCTGTGTACATTAACAGACTTACAGGGAAAACTGCTTTTAAAGAACACACACCGGAGGGAAAAAAATACTCACGAGCTTCTTAAAATCCACCAGCCTGTGGAGTTTGCTAGTACCAATGGAGACATGGGGAATTATTGGTGTCTTACAACAAGAGGCAGATGTTCAGTGCCATTAACAAAGGAAAATGCAATCTAGGAGAAAAACTTGTAGTGACCAAACAGTCTTAGAAGGATCAACTCTTACAACCAAGTATTATGACTGCTGGTGAGTAGAAGGGCCCTGAAGGACTTTGCACACAGTTTCTGTAAGGCGAGAGGTGGCTCGGGCACATTAGTGCTTAAACCAGGTAGTGCTGATGATTGGGGTGACCCCTGCTTGCTGCACAAGATCTGTAAACTCTTGGAAAAAGTGAAATCAGTAGAACATAGATTTCTACGAAAAATTAATTAACAGGAGGAGATAGACATTTCTGGGATGCAACACTCATGACTAGGCTACAGAGCCCCCTCTTAATTAAAATGAAAAAGAAAAAATACAGCAAGTATGAATATATAATGTTCATATACAGTAAGCACTGGCAGCCAGTCCTCCAGAGGGCCATGAACTACAACAGTATTGAAGAGAGTGAAATTCATTTTCAGAAGTTCTGTCTTGGCTCAGATGAAGGGTTTTCTTTGAGTTTGTTTTGAATTAGCAAATGCCTCAGTTCTGATTTTATATGGGTGGGCTTGAACAGCATGCCTGCAGTGCACCAGTGGTTCCTTTAGGATGGCATCAGTGATGCTGCTTAGCAATAAAGTCCTGGATTTTCCAGACTGAGGTCAGACTCTCAATTGCATTCAACACTGGCTTACAGAGTTGTCCATCCAGAACACAGTAAAGCCCTAATGGCTTACTTCAAGCAATGTCTGTAATTAAATTCAACTTAGGAAGGAAATATGTACAAATCTTGGTCCTTGTTTCTTCATTAAAAAAGCCAGCTAAACCAGAGTATTCCCATGACCAACAAGGGGCTTTGTAACTTCCATGATCCTATCAACATAACACAATTTTGCAATTCCCATATGTAAAAATCAGCAGAAAATACCAGACAAGTGTCTTTAGGTGACTACATTGAGTAACTGGCATTTCAGAGAGGATTTTCAGATTTCTATTACTCTTTGCAAAGATGGACAACTGTTGACTGGAGCACTCAAAATCTCTTCTGGACTTCCTGGCTGTTTATCCATTCAGAAAGAAGGCAAAGCATCCAAAAAAGAAGAAAATTTAAGGTGGATTTAACATATCATTTCCTCTATAAATGGGGAAACATATCCTTTCATATTCAGGAAAGGATCTTGGTCTACTGAGGAAACAAAAAAAATGCTTAAGTGCTACTTGTCCTAATCACCAATTCTACCAGCAAATGGTTCTTTTGCACCTTCCCCTGGGCCTACTGAATCTCTTCAAAGTTAAACATATTTCCAAATAAACTAAGCTGCTGTGTTACACTAACCATATGTTTCTTCCTGTTACTGAAGGACACCAGTGGTTGTGGAGTAGAGTGGGATGTACTCACTGTGCTGCTATACTTTTCTAAAATGGGATTATTATTCTGCAAGAAAGGAATAATTTAGTGATGCTACCAACAAAAAATCCCAAACACAAGAACACCAGATAATATGTATTCAGTAGTATAGAGTCTTCCAAGGTCTGCAAATAAACCTCTGTGTGGTTTGTTCCTACCTAAAACAATGGAAAATTTCTTGCTGCTTCAACATGCAGTTATGTCAACATTTGAACAATCAAGTTCCAGCAGGTCACCACCAAACGCCCTCATTTCAGGAGCCAGCTGAAGAAAAACAAAACAATTTTTTTTTATGTTTTGACCTTGAAGAAAGGACAGCTCCCTTTCCTATTCCAGAGGCAGCATGTACTCCCAACCAGCTCAAAATCAAAGCCACTCTTCGAAGTAGTCAGGTCACTTCTATGGACACAATGTACTCCACCTCAGCATAAACGTCACCACTGTCACCCATGTGCATCTTGTTCATCCCACCAACCCTGTAAACAGCCAGCTAACCAAGCTGCTTTGGAACAGGATCTTGTCACAAAAACATTACTTTTAGGTCCAAAAGTTACTGTTTCCTCTATATGGATACAACACTTCACACAGAACCTTGAGAACACCTCAGAGGGGTTTTTTTTTCCCTTTTTTTTTCTCCTCCTCTCTCCTTTGTGACATTACTAGCATTGGAGTTTTCATAAACACACCTATAGCCCATTACTATTCAGGCCAGAAAACCCCTCTGATGACCTAGCTTTATTACAGTAGGCAGTCAAAGCTGCTCTGATAAAATGCCATAAATGCAAAAACTCCTTAGCTACTTGACAACACTGAAGGCTGGCACTGTAATCCTGCCTTTGATAAGTGGCACTAAATAAACCTAAGTGATGAAGCCTTACAGCCCTCAATCAACTTAGGGAGAGCAAAGGGAGGTCCACAGAGGAATTATACGGGGGCAACAAGATCACCCAGTGAACTTCAGCTGCCACAGGCACTGTTGAACACACTGCTGCTGAAACACGAGACGGTTGTGTTTGCATCAGCAAAATCAGAGACAAACCACAGGAAAGCAGCAGAGCAATATCTACCTTGATTTGTAACTGCTTATTTTAAAATTCAGTGTATCAACTGAAAGATTCAACTTGCTGCTGGGGGTCATGAATGTGACTATCAGTTAGAAATAATAAACCAGGACAATAATCCATTTGTTTTTCAGGCAAGTTAACACTCTTAGTGACTGATGTCCAAGAGAACCCACACAAGGACATCTTCCCTGCAGACACACAAATGACAGACTCTTCCATGCAAACACTCCCCTTTTAGGATCTGAGGTAGCACCCTGACTAAGACCACCCTGTCTCATTAATCAACAGCTCATTGTGCTCCAAGACCCTCTATACCAAGAACATACTCAATGGCTACCAAACTCTAAACAAGTTAAAAATAATTTATCAAAAGGTTTTAGCTGGAGACTTGCCTTTAAGAGATCATTTACAGATCTGAAGAAAGTTAAGATGTACTTGTCCTTTAGAAAGCAATGGCAGAGTCTAGAGTCAAACTGAAATCTTGAGGGCAGTGCAAGCTGGAAGAACATCCTTGCAGTTCCCACGGCATCACCAGCAAGTGCCTCAGTGCAGGGAGACAGTAATGGAGCTCACCCTGCATTCCTGGTGTCTGCTACCACTCTAGTAAGACAGATGCCATCAGGATTTCAGAGCTGGACTATCTGTAAAGAACTCCACCCATGCCCACAGTAATTTCCTTGCAGCACACAGAGCTTCAGGCCTAGGAACACCTCAGGGACTGGGCCTTCTCATGCCACTCAGCCTATTTGGTAAAGCTGCATTTGACAGACTTGTAGGGGTCTATGTCAGAGCTAATCAAG
>NW_008605155.1:1907-29761 GCF_000691845.1 Merops nubicus | reverse complement strand
CTGCTGAACACTCTGTTTTATGGCTTGGGCTTCTACCAAAAATTGTTTCAGTAAAATTGCAGAGTGGTTTAGCGAAGCTCAAAACCAGCAGAAGTCATTGCAGCTAGTTCCAAGTCTCAGAACCAATTATCTCATCCATCTAAACTGACAAAGTTGTTAATATTTTTTTTTTTTTTCTTATCAGTAGATTTCATCACAAAAACATTTTTCTGGCCTCATCTGTACCTACACAGGCAGGAAGATGATCTTAGTGCAGGAATACCTTGCTCACCATTTTAGGTGTCAAACTGTCTTAATGAGAACAAGTTCTGTCATACTGCTACTGCACCATTACTCTTCCTGCAGGCATTACCTGTGCTTCAGCCAGTCCATGATATCTTGAAAGTCCTGTGGCATATGGATCCTCCGAGGTATCGACTGCAAGCTTTTAGACATACTGTTTTCAGGAAATTTTCCTATTCCTCCCCTGATCCGTTTATGATTATTTCATCCCAGCTCACTCCCCTCTGAAAGCATTCAGGAAGTTTCCACATACTTCTCATTCCACTCTCGCACTCCCTTCCCACACCTTTAAAAAAACCAACAGAAGATGAAAGCAATCTCTAGTTACAGGGCTGTCACATCAGCTGTTCCTCTCCCTCCCTTCACACAACTGGATGGTTTTTCTCCGAATTCCCTTCAGGTGTTAGATGTTGGTCCCACCCCTCAGGTGAAGTTAAGTGACATGGCTGCACACCAACAGGTACTTAGGTCTCCCTGTAATATCCCCACTGACCTCTGCATTCCAAAGGTGTGGGCAACAACCTTCAGTCATCGGTTAAGAATCCTGTCCTGAGAGCTTAAGCTCAAATTTGAGAAGTCTTCAAATGCACCAATGTGCACCTCAACCAGCTCTGCCTTCAGGTGCAACCAGCAGGGTCAGCCTTCTGCCAAGCTCGTCACTTTGTCACAGCCAAACGGGTTAGAGGTCTAGGGGAAACAAATGCAACACTGTCACTGGCACTTTGCCAAAAGAAGAAAACCAAACAATCTTTCTTAAAAGAGAGACTCTAGATACAAAGCAGCTAAGGATTAGATAGGACTAGCAAAGCACTTAAGAAACCTTAAAACTAATCTATCCTCAAGAACCCTTTTTTACTCTATTGAAAAGCCTCAGAAACAATAAATACTTTGAAGTGGCATCTTGGAAATTTGTCAAATAGCATTCTCTATTTATATCATTCTGCTTCCTGTACCACGTATATAGCACTACAAAACACTTTAATAGTCACTTGAATTAATTTTTTTTTTCCCTAATTTTCTCTAACTGTGCAATACTAAATGTAAAAATGGTCCATACGAGAAGGAATACTATGTTAAACGTATTGCATGTTGGAAGTGCAGACATTGTATCTCATCCTCTGAACAAATACCAGCTAAATTGTGGGAAAACACCTGAAAAATCTCTAGGTAACTCAGTTGTTCCAGAGTTGTTCCATCCACTGTAAGGCATCACACCATACATTAATAAAATGCTGACTCTGAAGAACAGCAGCATCTGACTCTCTGTGGTCACACAGACAGAACAGGTATTAAGGTCAAGCTTTGAATGAGAAATCACTTAAAGCCAGGATTTTCAAACTCTGTTTTTCAAAGGCACAAAAGAGATTGAACATTCGAAATGCAAACAGGTCAGCTGCAGAGACACTTAACAGGCTTCACGTGGCAAAGGCAAGGGATTAAGCGACAAGATTAAAAGGCACAGTTACTCCCACAGACTGGCAAGCAGGTTTCACTGATAACAGTTCTCAGTTGCTCACATTTCTGTAACAGTTACCTGAGCAAAGCAAGGCTATGTTTTGTCTTCCAGGCAGTTTTTCCTCCCCATATCAAAGTCATGAGACTGTCTAGAATACAGAAAGCAATATGTCCTTTGTGGCCAAAGCATTCAGCCTTTTTTATAGAAAGATTAGTTGCTTTTTTTTTTTTTTTTTTTTTCCCCACACCCAAAAGCTTTGCTTTGTTGAAAGGAAAAGCCTTTTGTCAGTTCCTCTGTTTGGAAACTTCAAAGGTTAAGAAACAGCCTTATATTCTGTTTTTAGACAGCAGTGCTTCCTGGGAGCTTTATTCCACATTGCACCCGAAACATCAAATACTTCAGTTCCCCAAAGCCCATCTCTGGCATTATGCCACAGCCTCACCTTTAGTTTTTTTAATTAGAGTAACTAGAAATAGGACTTAAACCATAGTTCAGCATGCAACTACAGTCTGTCCTGTTACATTATGACAGGCAAAATAAGCTATGTTAATTTTAGAAAAAAAACCAAGTTATTTCCATCATGCCTAAAACTTTACTAATTTAAACAGATGGCTTAACACAAAAGGAGAATGAAAGAAGTGGGAATGTTTCCAGTATGATAAAAGAAAAATTAAATTCAAGCTTACCTTCTGAAGGTAATCACATACCAAGTGATACAAGGGTTTTTACATACACATTTAAAACATTCACAACCACCCAAAGAAAGAAATTAAGAGTGATGATTATGTAGTTTGTAGTGTTGATTAAGATGCTATAGAAAGGTTTTATAAATTGCCTGCCCCTCTCTTTTAAAGGCTGATAATTATTACACTATTTATTGAGAGTATCCTGTTAAGTAAGTTTTTTTAGGTAGTTACTTTAAGTTGTCTACTGAACAAACAAGTATTCTGCAGGGTCAAGTGAATGGTTCCCTGCAGCAGGCCTGACAGCCTGTTCCACTTAACAGCTCCATTACATTAGAATACATAGTAAGACCACAAAAAAAGCCAGGAGCAGCTAATCCAGCTCTTTACTGTTGTCCATAAAGCTGTGCAGTAATAAAACAGTCCAATCTAGTTGTAGATTACATACATCCATTTTTTTAATTATTATTTTGTTAGATTCTGAAGTAAAGTTCAAAGCACACTAGTGAAGCTGCAGAGTAACCTGCTTGCCAGACTTGTAGTTCCTGGGTGACTACCATCTTCAGCAAGTTGGAAAACAAAACTACTGTAACTGAAAAGTGACTTGTTAACAGTAACACTCCATTTCAGAATGAGACTGAACCTCAGGAGGAACACCTTACCTCCATCTCTTGTATTTACACCGCTTCCTCCGTGTTTTCCTTTGGGCTGATAAATAGTACAATTGCCTTCCAAAATCAACCCTAAACATTATGGTCTATGAAGAGCACTGAGAGATACTGAGTACATCTGCTAAAAATTGTGACAACTCATTCTCCAAAATGGCAGGTTGTGGATTTATGGTGTTTCTTTTGTCTTCACTAACTCCCAAATTTTAGCTCTCTGCACTGTCTGGATAATTTAACTTATTGTGACACAGAAAGTTAAGGATTCCAGGACACTTTTTTCAGATCTTCAGACAAGGACAAGAGTTATGCTTGCTTGAAAATTTTATTGACACAACTGTTTGGTCCCAACACACAAAACAGCACTTGAGCCACAAAAGAAAGTGTCTGAACAAAGTAGATAGCTAAGAGAAGAATTTTCTCATCTCCTTCCCGTTCCAAGAAAAAGATAACTGAGGGCTTCAGTGACTTTTTTTTTTTTTAAACAGACATCAATCTCAAGTAGTACATTTAATTGTTAAATTAAACATATTCATGGTTGCAATGCTTTTCAATCTGTAAGTCACATCATTCATTTAACCCTTTTGATAAAAAAATATATTGCAATTCAATTAGCTATTTTGTTACACTATGAACACAACTTCTCAAAGGTATTATTCTATTACTTTCAAACAGCAATTTGATCAGAATCACACATGAAACCAGAAGAGATACGCTGACCTCCAGAAGTGGTACACCCACCCCATCCACTCTGACAAATACTGTAGTTTCCTCTGAAGCAAAAAAAGTTTCTTTTGTATTCCAGGTGACTTGTAGCTGCACCTCATAAAAATATCATTTCAGGTTGATCTTTTCTCCAATACATGCTCTTCTGAAACAAAGATCTAGACTGATCAGTGTTAACCTTACCAAACTTAAGGAAAGCAGATGTTCTTGCATTTAACTCATTAAAAAGCATTCTGAGAAAGCTTACTTCTAAATTTGTTTCTATAGCAGTATGTCTGTAGAGGTTTACTAAGGACTCAAAATACTGTGCCATAATGCTCAGAAAAACTTCCAAGTGTTTCTCTGCATTCACAGTGGCTATAAGTTCACTTCTGGTAATGCTTGCCTAAATTTAAAAGATTTTATAACAAAATCTGCCTAGTAAAATTCTTCTATAGCCATTATTCAGTGGTGTTTCCTGTTGCTGGCTGAGAAATTAGAGCCCATGTTCCATCTCTTGCCTATACTACAATAGAATCCACCTTAAAAATATTCAGTTGGTCAGTGGAAAACCTCTAGTATAGGTTCTTTCAACATTACAAGCAATTTGCTGCCTGGCAAATACAACCCATTGTAAATGCCACGGTTACCCAGAATGGGTATAAAGTCTCATACATTGGACATTTCTGCTAACTAGAGTTAAGGTCATCCACTAACTTAAGCACTCTTCCAAAGCTGGCCCTTTCAAAAGTCAACACAAGATACCACAAATAGAAAACAGCTTCCAACACTAGAAGTAAGTTTTTGAATAAAAACAGACACAGCTAAAAAGACAGCACATCAAAGAATAAGCTTCCCATTCACTGAACATGCTTAAAAATAGGAAACAAGGTTAAGCAGAAAAACCTTAGCATTTCCACATGTAGTTAGAACTTTCCTTACAGGTGGAAATAGCATCAAAACCTCCCATCCCAAAACATTAATAACACCAGTTCCATTAATTTATGCATTAAATGCATATTTCAGAAATAGAGTCTTCCTAACTTCATTTCTAGACACAATAAAGATGTGTGTGTCTGTATCAAACCCATGACACCAAGATAGTTTTTTTCTTAACCAAATCCATGCCAGCCTGGAACAAAATATAAAAGGGAAGCTTAAAGCATCAATGTCCAAGAAAGCTCCTAAATGGAACCAAAAGCTATATTTAAAACAGGTTTTACAAAAAATCTACACAATCTTCTACAGACATCTTCAGACAAAAGAATTTCCAATGCAGTTACAAGTCATCTGAAAGGTCAGAACAAGTTCCTCCTCTGGAGTACAATTAACTCCTCCACTCCTGTCATTCCAGGTCAGCGAGTTAAAATTTCTCAACAGGCTTTTGAAAGACAGATCATGCATTTTATTAATACTGTCTGAAACAATACCAGTAAGCAACAGCCTATAAGAATACGATATGCTACATGTATGATTACACCACCAATGAGGCTTAAAGAAAATAAAATCTGTTCCATTTTAGTTCAATTGATATTTTGATTTTTACTGAACACACATTTATGAAAAACTGTAAAATTCAAGAATAATTTAACGAATGCCAGAATTTTTCTCAAAATAATAGAAAATATCTGCTCTAACAGCTGTGTTCAGTGTAAAAGGAACAAAATCTTCACAGAATACATTAAATACAAATTAATTCTTCTAGGCCTTTCATTAAAATACAGAAGGGCTAGCAAACAGATTTATTTGTGCCGAGTCCATAGGTACTTATCTTTCACACTAAAAAGAAAGAGTTAAAGCTTGGTTACAGGTGCAAGTGAAAAGTTTGCTGCCAATTTCACTTTGTTTTTGTGTTGCTTTTTGGCTGGGCTGTCCATTGCTTCCTTGTTTACTTGGGTTTCAGAGGACTGAGAGGGAGGCACTGAAGCATTCTCTGTGGTATTAGCTATCACAGAACCAGAGGTCAATTTTTCTTGAGTTGTGGTAACAATTCTTTGTTTTTCTTCTTCTGTTAAAATCATTATTTCTAAAAAAAAAAAAAAGACAACTCAATTTATTGACGCTCTCTTCTTGAAAAATAAGATTTCCCTGGTAACAGGCAATAGAATATTTAAAAAGAACTTGTCATCCTGATTTGAAGCCATTAGATGTGTCATGTTCACCTCTACAACTGATGTGATTCTTGTTTCTGCCTCTGTCTGGATCAGGTACTATTTAAGTGGTTTAATTTTATTCTCACATATGAAGTCTCTGGTGCTCAGAAAAGCACTGTGAAATTACTGTGGTGAGAAGGTTGCTACGTGTCAGCAAAAGGCCAAATTTTAGTGATGGATAAGGTCCTTCTAAACCTCACCCCAGAGAATCACAGTAGGGTACTCACAGTCAGTGCTCAAGAGCTTCTGCTGGAAGCCACCTGCACTTCCACACATCCCGCTGTGTGACACAGGTGTGTACTGGAGGGGAGCTCCACACAAATCCAACCACTCCCCTGCTGCCCCCCCCGCGGGGTACGGGGCACCCCGAGCAGCGCCGGCGCTTACCCGAGAGCGGGGCGGGGCGCTCCTCAAACTGGATGAGGTCCGCGGACTCCAGAACCACGGGGTCGGGTCTCAGCTGGGGGGAAGGCAGGCAGGAGGGAACTGGCTCACACAAGAGGTCAACAGGAGATGTGTTTGTGAGGCAAAGGAGTTCTTGCTCGGTTTGATTCGTGGCTAAAAAAAATAAGGGAACATTCTTCAAAGTCTCTGTAAGCTGCAGAGGTGTCACTGTCACGGGTGGGAACAGTAAGTGCGAATTAACCTCAGATCCATTCAAGAGTTACTTTGCTGGATCAAGAGCATCTAATCAATTACAGTAGAGAAGCAAAGCAATAGTACATTAAACCTACTGCCTGCCCAAGTAAATGTACCCCTACAGTAAGATCTGGCCTTTGCCAAACTAGAGCAATACAAGAAGAGCTGAGGAAGTAAGTCCTACGGGAACAGTCTTTAACAGGAAAGTGTCAGTTATTAGACAAAGTCCCCTGCAGACATACCAATACTCTATCAACTATTTGTGCCATCTAAGACATTCACATGTGAAAACTGCGCTGAAAGTTTCAAAACAAAGGGACTTGCCCTTATTAGCCTAGACTTCTGAAATAACAGCTCAAGAACCATACCACAAGTTCTCCAACCTGCAAATGGCAGAAGAAGCAGAGACCACTATTTGCAAATAAGTAATAATACAACACACAAACACCACAAAAGAACACTGTATTCTCATCAGTATACAGAAGACATTCCTAGCAGGAGTTCCTGATCATCTTTTCTCATTAGTTTTATGCTTATAGACTTATATTTCCACTGAAATCCATGGGAAACAATACTCTAGCAGCCATGTATATTGACAGTTGAGTACAACAGATAGGTATGGGTCCTGTTGACAAGGGCAACTATATACTTCAGGAGAAGTTTAACAGCTTCAAAGCCATAAAACACTTCTGCAGAGGTTCAGACAGAATAACTCACACAGCTTTCCCCATGCTGCTTTGATTACTCTGCTTATTTCCCCTAAGGTAAGAAATTTTACATACATCAGTTTTGCATTACCATTGCTAGATGTTCCTAGACTTAGTTCCACTGATGAAGCAGATCCTGGGGTCTCCGTAATTTGTCCATTACTGCCAGGAAGTTGATTTCCGTGATCATCCACATGATCAGCAGGGGGAAAACTGGGTGAGCTAAAACGAGCTACAAAAAGGCAAGTTCATTTGGTTCGTTTACTCAAGTCACCTCTTAAAATAAAAAGGAAACTATGATACAGCTCAAAATCAAAGTGGCTTACTTTTCATATCGTTCTTTAGCACCACAATTCTCTTGTGGCCATGTCCTTTAATCCAGACAACCTATAAAGAAGAAAAAGCAGAATTAAACATCAGCACACATTAACCTCAAAGCCTAAAGCACCTTACTCACTGCCTTTCATCTAGCCTTGCACCAATAATATTTCTAAAAGTAAACTAAATCACGTCACTAATTTGCACTTCACTGTCTAAGTAAAAGCTTTGTCTCAAAACAATGCCAAAAGGCAAGCTACAGGGCTACAAAGGGACTAAATCTATATTAATGGAACTGTATGTCTAAACATGGAGTTGCAAAATTCTATTCGGTTGCTCTCCAAAAAAGATTAATTTACTTGAAAAGCTTACAACTTTAAACTAGGTCTCAAAATTATCCTAGAGCACTTAGGACATGTAGATTACAAGATACCACAGTAAAATTCCACCATGTAGCATTTATGACAAGGTCCCACAACTCTTCACTCCTAAAAGAAATAATCTACCCTGATCAAAATGAAGCTTCAATACTGTACAGTTATTTGCTCATTCAAGACACAAATCACTTATCTAATTTAATGAAGATGCCAAGGATGTTTGCAGCCTCATCAGAAACAGGTCTTAAGCAGTTTGACCAAAGCATGGAAAAAAAAAAAAAAAATCTTTTCCTTTAATTAGACAGTCCACATTTCTCAGAAGCTATTTAAAATACAAGCGGTATAAGCCTCCCTGGAGAAAGTAATTAAAGGAATTCACACAAATGAACAGAAAGTGCAGTTGTGAACAATTTATAATCCATGCAGAAATATCACTGTAATTGTGCAAAAGCAAATTCTTCAGACCTGTGGAATTGCTCCCAAGAGCTCTTCTAAATTATTGCATCCATAGGCCTTAGGTTGCAGCATTTCTCCTGTGTACTTGCTATACGCTGCTAGGAACTCATGAAGAAAAATTTGCTGATAATGGTAAGTGTGAAGCAAGGACCTTACGTTCTTCGCAAACATATACAGGTCTGTAAGCTTCACACACTCTTCTGCTGCATCATTGGTGAAAACCTGTTAGAAAAGAATAGTAAGAATTATTGTGCATGCTTCCATAGCCTCTAGTTACCTTGTCTTCTCAAAATATGGAACACTAGAAAGGAAAGAGAGCTCACATACCTCAACCAAGTAAGGCAGACTCTTCAGGAGCTCAGTTACGGTCACAAATCCATATTCACAGGGATTAAGTGAAGTACTATGGATGGTTTCATAACGCTGTTTGAGCTGTTCAACAGAGAGAAAGGATGCTCCATCCCAGGACATCAACAAGACTAGCAACTGGGCAGTGAGAGTCCGCAGAGATTTTCTATTTATCAGCTGAATTTGCTTGCCTGACTCTGTGTCAACAACCTAGAAAAATGAATTGGGAATGACGTAAGGGATAGGGAAGAGATTAATTTGTAAGTTGTGGAGCTGGGGTTAGTCTGAGCACAGCTGTATCAGATACCACATATCAGCAACCGATACTCCCCCAGCCAAAAGCATACAGAATAAAGCAGCTGTGGGGAAGCTTTTTTTACATGGAAAAAAAATTTACTTTAACTATACAGAAGCTGTGTAGCAGTTCACATGGTAGCCATCATTTTACTCTTTGTTTCAAGCCAGCTGGACCTGACTGAGCTCAAGCCTGAATACAGCTGCTAAGTTAACAGAATTGGAGCAACTAAGCCAGTATGCCCATGCTTGTATCGATGTAGCCTCTCTTTTCTACTGACATAAGACCATCTATGTATTTAGATGCAGAGTCAAAGCCTCAAACCACAGAATATAATACATTAGGAGACTGATAACTACTATGGTTATCAGGAAATGATTGCTTTTAAACAGTTAGAAGTCAGGTGGAAAAAAACAATTTGTATTGCTAAATAAAAGACTGTATTATAGTACTTGTTTAATTGCTTACTAAACAAGCTTGAGTTTTCCCAGAGCAAGTTGAAACACTACAAAAGAACAAAGAAAATATCACAGGAATATAGAAGCTATATTTAAAATCCTTTTGGAATTTCTCCTCCCCTCCCAGCTTAATGAAATATTGTTTCGAGAGTACACTATTAAGCACACTCAAACCTGTAATTTGAGACAACACAACACTCCATACCTTTTACAGGGATAAGTTACAAACATGAAAGGTAAAAGATTACCTTTACAACATGGCACAGTTTTTGCATTAAAGCTGGAACTGAGCTAACATCATAGTCATGAAGGCGCAGCGTGTATCCAAACGTTTTACTGTACTCTGCCAGCAAGTCACTCATCATAAGGCAGTTGTCCTTCTGAGACCGCAGCAGCTTAACCAGCTGAGCAGCAACTGCTTTCACCTGCTCCACCTCTGTGAGCGTGAGAATTTTCTCCTCCCCACATTCCAATACCTACAAAACAGAAATTACACTTTGCTGAAGTAATTTACCCAGTCTGTATGAAAAAGGTGTATTCTGCAACTAAAATCCAGTGCTTGCAGGCAACCATTTTCTATGCAGCAGGGCTCAGCTACCTCAAAAGATATCTATATAGCAAGGAAAGCAATGTAATCTTCAAAATACAACAAAACAGACAATTCAACAGTTAATCTTTTTAAAGCAAGCTTCACAGAACTGTAATTGAACTTAACTTTAATTTTGATGCTCTGAGTTCTGTAGATGTAATCCAATTTAGAAAACTTGAATTTGTTAACAAGCTTAGCCTGAATGTGCTAAAAACCTTATGTAACTTTACCATAATAGCTCTATCAAAAACTCTGAAATACATCTGCCTACCATTGCAGGTGCACACTTTATAACTCACACTAAGGTTAATATAAACCCTGCTGAAACAGTTGTACGTCTCAGAATAATGCTTTAGTACAGCTTAAGGATTTTAGAACTTACAAGTAAGACATCTGGTATGGCTTCAAAGAGTTCAAGTAGTTTTGTAAAACCATAGTAAGCGAGTTTGCACTGACGGCCAAAGTGGTGGTGGTAAGAAGGAATAAATTTATTGAAGGGCATTCGAAAATGGGGTTGATGCCGTAGTAAGTCTACCACCTCCTTAGAAAACTGTCTGGTTCTTTCAACTTCTTCTTGTGTACGTTCTAGAACATAGAAACACAATTATAAAAAATCCAAGCCACTCCTGTATACTTTACTCTGTACAGCTTCAAAATAGTCAATGACAATTTCTCTGGCAACAATAAAAAGTACATGGACGTACCTCTTTTGGGAATACAAATTACCATTTCATTATCTTGCTGTGACACACAGATGGTTGTATCTGGAATTTCTGATATAATATCAGCCAGCTCACACACTCCATACTCAGTAACATCCCAGTCCTTTGAGAAACACCTAAAAGATTTCAAAAATTATGCAATACAAGTATTAATGCATGCTGTGTAGGCAAACAGAATGACTAAATTGACAGAATAGTTTTCAAATCCTTAAAAAAAGAACTTAACTTTCATATTGGCAACGTGAAATATGGGAAAGTATTCTTAACGCAGATTAGCTATCCATTCTAACCAGAAAAATATAATACATTGATGGTTCACATAAAACTGGAAGGAAGAGAGCTATGTACCAATCTGTGGACACCTCAAACTAGCTGTAGCAATTGACAGAATTTTTCAAGCTCAGGTTTTAATTACATTTTTTAAAATCATGTATTTTATACAGTTCCATATGGCTACACTTTCAGTAGTCTGTATTTACTCAGTAGTTACAGACATACACTCTTCTTAAAGATGATGAGGTCTCAGGAAAGGGCAGAGCCCATGTCCTGGAAACACCATATTAAGACTCACAGTATTATGTAACATATTAAAAGGTATTTTAGCCATCCCATGTTCCTGACAAGAACCTCCCAGAAGCAGGAACACTGTACATATATTCTTATTAAAAAATGTCCAGAGCTGACTACAATGGAGATAGACATTTAGTAGACTTAGAAACAACTAGTGTATTTTTGCCAGTTGTGGCAATATAAACATGCATTCCCCGAAAGGAGCTGTTGGCACATGCAGCACAAGGGTCTACATGCAAAGGTAAAACACACGTAGCACTAAGATGCTATGGTTTCCTCAAAACACATTAAGTGCTACCTTCTACCTTGATATTAAAGAAACCAGCATTCTTGGTTTTTCAGAAAAAAAAAAACTACTTTTACCAACACTAAAACAGAATGCTCTTCCTGGCAACAGCAAGACAGGTATAGACCCTCATTTCTGCACCATTGCTAGACCCAGTTAAAGAGTACATGCTGACAATCAGTCTATTTTATATTTCCCTTGTAAAGAAAGGCTAGCACAAAATTTTCCCTTTATTGTTCACGTGTCATAACCTGCTTGCTTAAATCCAACCTTGCAGTCATGGCCTCAAAACTAATGAAATACAATAACCCATTTCAAACTCCAATAAAGTTAATGAACTAAGTACTAAAGGAAGCAGTAAAGTCTGCCAGAGCTTTTAGTTTGTTCTCATTAGAAGTCTGAATATCCACAACACAACAAAGAGGCAATACAGTTGCCACAGTCTTGCGCTAAAATTTAAGTGCTGACTTCTCTTCCATTAGCTTTTAAAATCACCATTGATGGGCATGTCTGCACAGTTATTCTTCTTCCATTACAGATAACTTACCAGTGATAAGCCTGTAAGAATTCCCTCACAATAACCTGCTTACTGGCCTGGGATTTGAGGAGCTTCAGTAGGTCTTGAGTGAAGCGCTTCACCTGAGCTCTGTGCGTTAGAGTTAACAAGCGTTGGGAACCCATACCAAGAATCTGAAAAAAAAAAAAAAAAAAAATTTGGTCACTCATCTAGCATCCTCAGTAAATTCTGTTACAATATACTTAGAATTCAGTTAGGTAGGCCAAAAAGAAATGATGTAATAAGGCAGCGTTTGGAAAGGCAGACTTACAAAGCCATATACTGTATGTGCTAAGGCCCGTGTCATCAAGACATGAAGAAATGCTTCCTCCATGAGATCTAGTGCAACTGCTGTACATTGGTATTGGTCATTTTAAAATTCTAGGGCCAGCTGGTGTTCAAAGTCCTAAACTAATGTGACCATTGTGTTTCTTTTTTGTAACAAAGCCACATGACTTATTTCACACAGAAATCCTTCAGGTGGCAGACTATGAATCAGTTTAATTTACAAGCACTAAGCATTTGCTGCCTTTGTAGGACAAACAGCACAATTAAAACCTTTTGTGCAAGCACTAGCCACAGGCTAAAAGCAGCTTCAAACTCTTTTCCAGAGGCTCAGATTAAATAGTTAATTTCCTCAGAAGTTGTTTTGGAAGGACAAGGACCATAAAAACAGTAAAACCAGAAACATCTCAAGGAAGACAATTACACTTCAAGGTTCAGTTAACTATCCCTTTCGAAGCGGACTGGGTAAGTAAGGTCTGTTACACAACACCAACCAGGAACTCAGGCAGTTGAAGATAACTCCCCAGTGAAAGGGAAGCGTGCCGTAACCCACCTGCAGTACGTGAGGCACTGCTTCCAGCAGCTCCATTAGCTTAGAGAACCCGTAGTCAGACACACGGCACTGCTTTGCAAAGTGGTGATGGTACGTTGGGATGAATTTACTGACAGGTATGACACAGGAGGGCTGGCTTTTCAGGAGATCTATCACTTCTCTACTGAACTGGATAAGCTGTGGATTACCCACAGGGCTCTTAGAACGCAGAAGCCAAGGATCTACCAAAAAAAATAAATTGAACCTTTCATTAATATTCTTCCACTAAATACTGCAGGCTAGAGCACAGAAGACAAAAAAAAGAACATTCCAGCTAGAAGTACTTCCTTATGAGAGGTTCAACAATTATACAAGATGTTTACTTTATGTTGCTTTTAACTTTTTTAGCAGAAGGATTAGTTCAGAGAAAAGATTTTAACTATTTACCTGTAGTAGGTGGTGGTGGTTTGTTATGTATCCACTTAATAATTTTAATACCATTTTGGGCAGTGGCAATGTTAACTCCAGGAACACAGGTAATTAGATGTTCTAAAGGAACGCCACCCTGGCCTTCTGGTACCACTTCAAGATCATTGAACTCTGACATATAACAATCAGGAAAACTTTGGAAATAGAAAAAAAAAGCTTTCATTAAACACTGAATTACCACTGTAACAACGGTTCTACAAATATTATTTTGAGACACTTCCTGAGCAAGAGGCTTAGGCTTCACCAGCTTACTGATACATTACAGGAGTCTTCATAAAATGCACATTCAAAATAAGTGTGTTTTATTTGCTCCACAAGAACAAGTAGTATTACTTTCATAAGGCACTTATTTACTATAAAAGATACCACCTGACATAAGAACTGCAGTTTTTATACAAAAAGTGGTTTCAGAGCATTATGAACAGACATCAGTGAAGTTTTAAATCTTTAACCTATCAACTTTTACACTATAAGTCTAAATTAAAATACTTTACCTTAATAAAGGCACGGTACCCTCATGTGTCTGTAGAAGACTATGAACTTGGGGAGCAAATGTCTTGAGAGACAAAATCACAAAAGGTATTCTATAAGAATCTGGATCAAAGTCATGCTCACTGTAAAAACAAGAGGTTGAAGTTTATATGCTCATTCTACACACTGCTTTAGCCTGTGCTCACATATATACCCTTAACAGACATTACATTATATGCATACAATGTACAGCTACTAGCTGGCAATACCACTGTATACCATCATTAGCAACTTGCATCTTTTCTTCTTCTAGAGGTCTGCTGTAGCTGTATTTTTGTAGAGACAGGCAACATTGAGAAGACCACATTGGTATTATCATTAGATTAGAAATTTTAAATTAGGTTTTAGCAGCACAGTTTTAACCAGTCAGTTAACAGTGAACACTTAACTGCTCTAGTAGCACAAGCTGGCTGCTGTTGAGTAAAACAAACTTAATATATGGCTTCAGGAAATATTCAACCCAGTATGAATCATTTACTAAATGCAGCTGGAGGACAAAGAATAATACTCAGTTTCAGCTATAATTATGTAACAAAACTCAGGCTAATAGAAATCTCTATTATGTATAAACCTTCCTATATAACCGGGGAAAGGTAGCGTACACCTTTCAGCTTCTGCTTAAGAAGTATTCATGCTTGGCAGCTGTGGTAGAACACAGGAACCTTACCTCAACAGACTGATCCATGAGAGCTGCCTTACTCTGTGATCCCACTATCTTCTGCCTGACTTACTCTTGTAAACATAAACCATGACAGGACCACACTAAGAACATATATACCTCAACTTTAATATACCTGTAAGTGTTAAATGCTGTTCAACTATTTAATAAGATTTTATAGTATTTTATACACAGCTTACATAAAGTCTTTATTCAGGCAATGCTGCTTACAAACAGGCTCGTGATACTCCAACTCTTCAAACACTATAGGGCTGCAGTTAGCTGATGAGCCATCATGTGACTGTGAGGATCCCAATGGGCTCTGCCGGGCCTGGCTGCTGGGCAGGAGGCACACCAGCCGCCCGCTGCCCTGGTCACGGATTGCCACAGTATCTGTGAGCTTGGACAGGTCTGACACAGCCAGCTTACGCCCGAATCTGGAAGGAAAGTTAAATACAGGCACGTGATAAACGCAGTTAAGGGAATGCAGTAATCTGCATTTTTTCAGGAATGCTCTAAGAACTCCTCCATGCAAAATATTAAACATCACCTCTGCATAGATGACATGCTGCAACATCTAACACCAACACTCCCTTCTGTTCACGTCTACAATTTACTGTAAGCAACCACAGACGATCTGATTCTTTTTGGGAAAGTACTAGAGAAAAAACAACCAATAACTTACTTTTTCTCATAGATCTCTGTGAATTTGAAGACAGGCAGACAACAAGCAGGTGCATCCTGCAGAATGGACATGGTTTCTGAGCTATAAAAGAAGTTTTGTAATATTAGCACAAAACCTGTTAGCGTAAGTCCAGAGCCCAAACTGGCTTGAGCCCGTATTTACAGATGCAGTTTATGAACTATAAATGTAACAGGATAAACTGCATTCGATTTGCAGATTTCAAGCACCTGTAAAATGCAAGACTAAAGCTCCAGCATTGGAATTTACCACTGTGGTCATTACATTAAGACCTTTAAACAGACAAATTAAAAGGCAAGAATGAAATAAAGTTGCCAATTATACAAGGGTAAACAGTACATAATTGTAGAATATTCAACACTCCAAGCACTACTTGCACTGCAGCTTTCTGTGAAAAAAAAGACAATTTTTCTTAATGCTTTAAGAAATGAAACAGAAAACACTTGTATTCTCACTAGCATCAGCACTCTAGTTCTATCATCTTCCATATAGAAAATGGAGATCAAAGAAACACCACCAACATTTAAACTTCATGTCCCATCTCCAGAGTAAATTCATACGCACTGTCTCGGAGGAGAGAAGAAATAAATAAGCCAAGTGTAATCTTAGCCACACAAACTAAGTTATTGAGGTATATCAGTATTATGGAAGAGTAGTGGTGAAACTATTAAAGACTATTAAACAGAGGTCTAATCTCTTCAGGTGCAACTTAAAATACAAGCAGTGTAAAAATGCTAAACTGAAAACAAGCCCAGTTGGTTTTAACACATTCATCACGTCCAAAGACAGATTTATTTTTTTTTTTTTAATTTCCCTATCATTCCTTTGCTTTTTAAAGATGATTTTATATCATCTCTCAGCTACTAAATACATGCTAGAACAATTAAGACGATGCCCAAGTGTTTATTACCTAAGTAGAGAGAGTGATTTATTAGCAGTTCCTGTTGCTAATGAGACTTGGATCCTTTTGCTGCCAATTTTGTATCTGTGAAGGCCACTGACAGCGCTGATCGCTTCTTGCAGATTTTCCATCTGCACCGTAGCTTTCAACTGGTAGTCTGTATGAGGACTGAGCTCTACACTTTTAACCTGGAAGGAAGAACACACTTTATACATTATCACAAAATATTAACCCAAGGCAAGCCAAAATTAGAGTAGTACAGTCTTGCTTTGGCCAAGGGCCAAAAAGGGACAAAAGGAACAGAATATGAGCAGCTATGGCAAATAGGACAATGCAAACAAGAACCACGTGCAATGAGCCATGGCCAATGCAAGACCACAATATTCCTTTAACACAAGCATCAGCTTCCCATATAGAAGATTATGCCAACAGAATGTCATCTACAGATCAGAAAGAAATAGGACTGCTGCAGAAAGGACCTCTACTTGCATAGGTGCTTTTTACTGACTCATGCTCTCCATGTCTGGTTTTGATCACTTCAGATTTAAAAGAAAGTCCGTTTATGTTTTAGTCAGTTTTTGTTTTTAAGCTGATGTTAGGAATTCAGCTTGACAGGCTTCATAATCTTTTTAAGCTAAGTCTCTTCTTTGCATGACTAATAAGCCACAATTTTCTATACAAAATGTGAGAATACTGGACTTATGAAGACCACATGCAAATTAAAAACCACGTGCAAGTGGTGACCTGGTCTCTTAAAAGTAAAAACACAATAGCTCCTTTGAGTTTAGAAGTCACTTCTGGGTTGCTTGCTATTCCTACTGACTTTAAGCTACACTAAAAACACGTGCATAAATACACAAACAGGAAGTATTAAAAAACATTCAGTAAAGGTATTTTAGCCTTCACCTTGCCATGTCTTGAGAAAATTTCTTGTATATTTTGCTGCAACTCTTTTCTGGACAATCTGTAATCTATATTGCTGATCTGAATGTCTGCACCATTTGCAAAAGGATCGGGGCAGTCTGTACCACTGGTATGATTTACCACATTAAACGTGAGTGGAGATGATCTATTTGAGAGGCTTGGAGACATACTCCTGAGTAAAAGAAAAAACATTTATAAGCTAAAGCAGCCATTGGATAATTCTGATATATACATCTCAGAGTTAATCAGAAAACAGACACAGGTCAAATACAGAAATACAGCACTATAAAGTTATTTTCCTAGTGCATATGTGTGCAGGCAAAACAAATTTCACTACAAGCAAGTCATAACAAGACAACTATTTCCTGTGAGAAGAAAGGAAATAATTTATATTATGTTCCAAAATCACCAAATAATATATTTGACACCAAGTCTACTATATTACCAACATGTTAAAGTCAAACTCATTCATGTTATTTTAATAATTGGCAAAAGCCAGATATTAGGTCTACAAGGATTTAATGGGCCTGGACAAATTTCTACTAGGAATGTCAAAGGCACTAAAATGAAGAAGAATAAGATGCCTATAATAACCACTGAAGATTCTTTCAAAAGCTTTAAAAGACAAAGTTTGCAGGAAACAATTGCCACACCGAGTCTCTGAAAAAGAGTTCACTCCATCCTATATTTACATCACCCCTCTGTTAGCCAAATGCATCATCCCTCTGTTAGCCAAATGCAGCATCATCAGGGTTTCCTTTGGCTTCTGCTTTTATCAGAGTATTAACATGCTTGGCACACACAGCTCCATATGTGGCTGTCAGGTGCAATGTCTACACTGCTGAAGTCTCACCTCCCCTCCCGAAGACGACAGCGATGCTTACCGAGATGACCAGCAGCTCTGAGACATGAGTAAAGGACTGAGCTGTCTTGAGGCCGTCAGCTTACTGAAAGCAGAGGGGTAGCTGATCTGAAATACAGCTTCATCTTTATCTACCGGGGAGTTGGTAATGCTCCTGGAACTGCAGGCCTCTCTTCTATTTACAAATATATATAAGCAAAAGAAAACACATTATATTGCAGAATCCACGTAAAAATGTAGCTAACATGACATTTTATTTTTAAACATACTTCTGACTATTTTTACAAGATGATTCTTCTGTTCCAGTTTTTTTGGTTGCCAGAGACCCAGGAATCGCTGCATTAGAGTTACTCTGAGGAGAAGGAATTTGTTCTCTTAACTGTTCTTGCTGATTCTCATTATTTCTACTGATGGTCTTTGATTCAAGGCAGCACAGCTCCTACACGGAACAGATAGAAGGTCAGCATAAAAGCACCAGATATCCCTTCTCAGAGGCTTTCCTTCTGCTGAATATCTAAATAACTTATACATTTTTCTCTAATAGCATTTTCATTGTCATTTCATAACCAGGAATATTTGATTTTCTGTGATAGAAAACAGTGAACTGTCAATTAGTTGAAATACTTTTGCTACACTGTAGACCTTTAAGGAAAACTGCAGTTTTCCTTAAAACTAGGAAGAGTAGATCACTCTAGATGTTATACACAACACCAATACAAAAGTCAAAACTGCCCTAGGATTTGAGACTTGGTAAGTACCAGCAGCTTTTCCAAACTGAGAAAATGGTGGCAGGTAGGAGGAAAAACCCTCAAGTTCATTTTCTGCTTTCCAAGCAGATGAATACAGCTCTCATTTGGGAATGTCACTACACATTACAGTTATTCACTAAATAGGACTAACAGGTTAAAAATAAAGCTGTAACAGAAGCAGTCCTCAGAACATAAGGAAAAGCAAGAATACTAAACAAGGTGAAACACCAATACCTGTAAACTTTTCACATTTGTGGGTTTGATGATAGATCCATGTATCTGGAATCCTCTCCCAGCAGAGCCTTTGGTACCAGAAGACTGATCACTTGAGTCTTTGTTGAGGAGGCACAGCTTTATGTTCTTATTAATTTTTTTTGGAGACTTTACCTTTTCAGTTCCCACAAAGCTGGAGTTTTTTGTTTCATTAAGTTCTTTGCTTTTGGGAGTAAAAGACACTACAATCCTGTTACCAAAAACATCTTCATTTTCCATTCGCTTCCGAGCCCGTTCAGCACTTTCCTGATTTAAAAAACGGAGAATGGCACTGCTTCCAGAAATGCTCAGCACCTTCCCTCCACAGTTGTCTGACAAACGCCTGAGCCTGTTACTGACACTTTTGCTGTCTCTGTTTGTTGGCAGATTATAAACATATAATAGTGTATGGCACGCCTGTTTAAAAAGAGTAACATTTTATGTCAGAGTATCCTCTTGTTCAAAATCGATATTTTTACATTGATTCTGGTGACACTCTCCCCCCAGGTAATTCTTTTTGCAGGACTCGACTTGTCTGGAAAACTCACACCAAGGTAAAACCTTGAACTTCCATCTCCAATGTATTTTAAAGTTAGAAGAGATTGCAGAGTCACTAATCAAAGGAACAATACTTGATCACTTTGCCAGATAAGGAAGCATTACTGCTTGCTACCCAAGAATTCTACATGTTCTACACATGCATGTGAACACAGTTCACAAAGTTATTTCAAAGAAAGAAAAGTCTGTGAATGTGCAAAAACAACATAGTAAATCCAAAGCAAAACATCAGGCAGAAAAACCAAAACCAAATCAAAACAAGAAAACAGTAGCCAGTCACTCAAAACCGTTAAGAAAGCATCACAGCACTGTCTTAATGCACAAGTTCTTACCCCGACTTTCTGCCAGTGAAAAGCATTTCTTTCTAATGCAATTTCTACCTGATTTAAGATGCGTTATATGATAAAATACTTAGTGATAATAACATGGCCTTGCTGTTTTAATTGATTACTTTTATTTATTCATTCTTTCAGTCTTAAAGGAGAAAGCATACATTCACATGGTAGTAACTGAAATACAGACAATGGTCAAATATGCAGCAGCCATCACGTCTCACCATATACCCACTGCATTCAGCCTGCTCTCCCCATAAATGAGAAACGAAAAAGGAAGTTGGCACTTTGGAATGTCTGTTGCATTAAGAATTAAAAACCTTACCGGTATTTTCAGTGGTAACCTTGGTGGCAAATCTGAAATAAAGTCTTCAAAACAAATGAGCTCATGAGCATGATGTAAGAGTGCGTCTGAAGCTTGATTTTTATGTACCAAGATGATCCGAAAACCATGTCGATGTCTCAGGTCACTGAGTTCCAAAGCAAAGTTTACATCTGCTGCAGAAAAAAAAGAAAAAATAGTACCAAAAAAAAAAAGTATGAAAATGCTAAAAAAATTCAGATTAAACAAACAAAACCACACATCTCACTTGAGAAGTTCTATTTATCACTGAAAACTGCCAATGAAAATGCACCAACAGTTACAAGGCTTCTCAACAGACAGACAATTTAAAAGAGCAGTTGCATTTGGTCCCAAACAATGGCTTCCTTTTCATAGCAACTGCCAGTAACTCATCAGCAAGGCACTCGACTGGTACTGTACACTTCTGTAACACATTTGTTTAGCTTTAGGGAGAAACCCGAGCAACACATGGCAATTAGTTGAGTGGCTTGTATATTTAACTGTATAATATGCTGCTACAAGAATAAAACAAATCAAATGCATCTTGCTCAAAGCATTCTGAAACATTACCATAAGGAAGACTGTTTTACTTGGTTAGCTTCCTGTTGAAGCTGTCTAACTTTAGACAATATCTATACAAGACACCAGATTCCAATGATGATTTAACTAAGCCAAGTTCTCATCTTACTGACTCTACTTTTCCCTTGCTGCCACTGAAATTATTAATTATTCTTGAGCAATTCAGTTAAAGTTCCTTCTAAACACAACCCTTGGAAAACAGAATAGCCTCACAGGCAGAAGTAGTGCTGAAGAGCAGAACTGAATTCTGTGCTGTAGATGAGTACCACTTACTTGACACAAGAACCACAGTGGCAGGTGCAGTGTGTGTGTCAGCAAATCTCCTAAGGCTCTGTCTGAGTTTGTCATCAGCAGCATTCTTTGCTGTAGCATTGATGTGTGCAACAGTCACCTGTGGAAATACACAGATGTAATCTAAAGAAAACCCTGAATGTTAACTATGCTTCCTTAAATTTTAAAAAATTAACATAAATACAAGCTCTTACATGCACCTTTTATTAAGAAAAATTAATGCACACATGCATGAAATACAAAGTGTATAACCTCAGACTATTCCAGTTAGTGATAAACTTCAACCCATAGCTGCTCAGCAATGTCTTAGGAATGACCTCCACTGTTCGACGTGAAAGATCAATTTATATACCTTACAAAAACTCCATAAACACTCATTTGAAACAGACAAGTGACAAACATAACAAGTACTTACTATCAATTCATTTTACTTCACATAAGCAGCTAAACTGTCAACCTGTTACTGTATCTGTAATTTAGGGTGTTGAATGGGGATTTCTGACTAACAAACAAAAAAAAGTTAAATACTAAGAAAGAAAAGGTATTGATAGAAAAAAAATGTAGTGTTACAGGTGTCTCAATCACTACCACTAATTTACAAGCGCCCTCACTAATCAGCACAGTATTCACTAACAAGAGTAAAAAACATTATGTTCACAGGCTCATAGTTCTTTTAGGTTCATGGTTTAATCACAGATTTGAAGGGTAACACTAGAAACACCACCACCACTTATTACTGGATGAAACCAGAATCCTCTGTGAACACTAAAACAAAAGCTAAACCAGGAATCTATGTACAATGGAATGTAGGTTCAGTTTTAAAAAGTATCACACCAGGAAAGTTCAGCATTAAAGGCTACACTCTGGTAGGTTAACCCTGGCTGAGCAAGAGATGCCCACCAAGCCACTCTAGCACCCTCCCCTCCTCCACAGAGCTAACAGGGAAAAGAAAATAAGATGGAGACAAAACCTTTGTGGGTAAAACCAAAGGCAGTTTAATTGAAAAGCAAAGCCGGGCAATGCTGTGTGTGGAACTGAAGGAAAAAAGACCAAAAGACTTATTCTCTATGTCCCATCTGCAGGCAATGTCTGGCCCCTTCCTGGGAAGCAGGGCTCCGAAACACACAGCATTTGCTCCGGAGGACCAAGGATTAGCCAGCCCTCCCCCCTCACCCCTTTAACTAGCTTTATAGCTGAGCTGATATCATATGGTCTGGAATATCCCTTTGGTCTGTTCAGGTCAGCTGCTCTGGTTATGTTCCCCCCAGGCTCCTGCCCCCCCATCCCACTTGGGGGAACATCAGAAAGAGCCTTGGTGCTGTGCGAGCACTGCTCAGTGGTGCTCACAACATGGGTGTTACCAACACCCTTCTGACTCCCAACACCCAAACACTGTGCCAGGAGGGCTACAATGGGAAAATCAGCTCAGCCAGACCAAATACATCCACCTGTGAACTGATTATAAGCTCATGCACTACAACACAGAGAAGCTAACAAGCTTTAGTGAACAGGAATCACTGCTTGCACGCACAGTACAAGTTCAAGCGAGAACACTAAGTAGATGCTGTTGCAATACCTGGCAGTTGTTTAGTTCCTGAATAACTTCTTTATTTTCTTTACTAATGTCACAGACACAGATGAATTCTGCCTCTCTGTGACCTTTAAAAAACTTTTCACGAATCCTCTGTACAACTGCTACAGCTGAACGTCCAGTGGGAACTGAACAGTTTTCAATATCCCAGAAGACTCCAATGGGGGGCAAGTTTTCCAGAACTTGGCCTGTTATTGCAACTTCCGGAGATCCTGTTTAACGACAGGTTTAACGACACTTCATTTTAATCTCCAAATACCAAACAAGTTAAACTTAGCATACTATAAACTTTGCACATGGAAAGCTTTGTTTCAGAGAATGACATACCCAGGAATGCAAATTCAGTTTTAGTTTCCTAAGAAACCTAAAGAAAGCATCACTCTTAAAACAGAAATTTAGTCACAATTAAGTCAGGATAAAGATGCAAGACAACTTCACCTTAACTTTTAAGCTTTCAGACAACCAAGTAATGCATTAAAAAAACCCTTATCAAATGCTGAGGTGGAACGTGCCACGAAAATTGAAGCTGAGTCACAATAAACTCAGCAGGTGCTCTATCAGTAACAGAAATGAAACATGAAAGCTGTTCAAGTTTACAGTGTGCATTAGATAACGAATTTGAACAAAACTGGATGAGATTATCAGTATAGAGGCAGTGATTATAGAAAGTTAAGGCTGCATGGAACAAACACAAAGGTATCCTACAGTTCAGGAGAGTGAGGTTAAGAGTTTTTGCTATTACAGGCTAAGAGGTACAAAAAGTTTCTGTCATTTTAGCACTCTGAATCTCTATTAAATTTTGAATTAACATTATAGACCCACTCCAACCCCACAAAACAGGAAGAGAAACAAGGAATGACAGAATCATCACAGGTCAAAAACAAGCTAAGAATTAAATTTAGCCAAGAAGATAAAATTAAGGACAACAGACAAATGTAATATTTTGGGGATATATGTTTGGGGCTAGTTATTATTCTATGAGATTCACTGGAATTGCACTTTGTAAGGACAATTGTTTCACCCAGAAAAAACTAAAACCAAATGTGGTCTTAAAATCATAGTAAAACTGTCCAACTTATTCTTATTCCGTGACTTTCATGTTTATAACTTTCATACTAGCTATGATTTTTTTAATTGAAGCACTACTAACACTGTAGAAAGATGTAATTATTTCACACAGTATTTTCCTCTCATGAACACTCAGGAGGAAAAAAGCTACAGTATAATGATAAACATTACACCTTTACTGCATATGAAGCAACAAGACACTATAGACTAAAAAGAATGCTTTTCAAAGTATGGATGAAGATAATTTCTTTATATACCACCAGAATGGAATAGCTTCCAGGACCTTAGAATTTTCTTTTTCTAGTTCTTAAAATGGTAAAAAAAAGAAAAGATCAAAACTCTAAGCAAACAATACAGTAAGTTAACTAGGTAGTCAAGACAGGTAAATCCAAGCTACAACCCTGCAAAACAGAAGCAAGCTATTATTTACTGTTTCATCTACGACCTCACAGAATTTTCTAGAAAACAGTGCAATCTAAGAGAAGCTGACATGTGCAACAGTGTTTAAGAGGACACCCACTAAGTGCAAGTTTCAGACAGATGTGGTTTACCATATTTCTGTGGTGATGTGCCAAGGCTGCTTGCCAGCAGCAAGCTCTTCTCCCGCCCTGCTCCCTTGCTTCCACAGCCGTTACAAACTGGGATAGGAACAGGTGCGCTCTGTGCACTTGGAGGAGGAATATTTGGCCAGATTTTAGCAGCATCAACTAAGCTGTTTCTGGTTGGCTGTTGGGACAAATTTTTCAAAACATGTTCATTTAGTATACAACATTAGCACATACCATTCCAAGCTAGAAATGCTCAAGTTTCCCTTCTGCAACAAGTTCAGATGTTCTCTACTGAGTCAATTAATAATATTAGCACATGAAGCAAGCTTGTGTCCTGGAGTCTCTCCTAGCACACTTAGCTTTAGATTGCCAAATGCAAGGAAAGATTCTACTAAAGATGCGTGTCTTCATGTGCAGAGTTTAAGTAGTACCAGTAGGCATTCTAAAAAAATCCCACCAAACTAAGAGTACAAGGTTGAATCGCCTCCCTCTCCTTAAAAATAGTGGTCATACTTACAAACACATGGAATTCACCATTCAGTTTACTGAAGACATTTCACTTTTACACTGGAAACCTCAAATTTGGGGTTTTAAATAACAGATCTTGCAGTGCTAAGTATATTATTTCACTTGACATTCCCATTAGAATTCAAGCACAGCTTTCATCAGTTCTCACGTGTACCAAATTGGTATTGATGTATAAATTACAGAACTGGGAAGGCTGAACTAAGATCTATCAAACCTGACCAAAATGAGAATATCATAGCATGAGACATTTCACTTGCAAATAGAGCTTTAGTGGTCAGTGGCCCAATGGTACACGTTAACTGTTGTTAGCCTTCTCAGAGTCACTACTACAGAACATTTTAATGGGAGCTATCAAGAGAGAAACCAGACCAAATTCTGCTTGAGTACATTACAGAACCCCTGTAAGCTAAACTTTTCTGACAGCCTCTTTTGTCTTCCTATTGAAACGATATCCCTTTTCTGAGGGAGCAATCTCCAGAAAGGGTGTCTGGTACATTTGGACCGTGCCTCACCAACTTGGAGGATGCAAGGCACAACCCACAGAGGCTGGTGTTTTGCTCAGGTAACATCACTTCAACATTCACCACGTAGCACGCTTAAGGAATGAGGAAGGGGCTGGGTACAAACCTTGCTCAAGCAGTCACTGCAGTAGTGAGAGCCCTTTAAACAAACGGAGGGTGCCATGTTTAGGTGCAAAGGGTTGGTGCACACACGTGATGTTAGCTCTGGCTGTGCAACACGCTCATCCAAGTGGCCTGGATCCCCACTTGTGAATTCAGAACAAGGAAAATAGCCAGAAGATGGGCAGCTCTGAAGGGCTGGAAACTGATGCAGTTTGTGCACGTTACCATGACAGGACTGGAAATGGATTTTTCCACAACAGGGCAGATGTTGACAGGAAGACACACTGTTTTCTATGCACATGCCAGGGAACTCACTCGCAATGTCTGCCAAATGACTTCGAGCTGGAGGGTTCTTCAGTGAAGATGCAGACTGGTAGGCAAATCCTGACCCTACTTGACAAGTAACCGTCCCAGTGCTTTCTGAGTCTAATACTGCGCCAGGGTGAATCAAGCTACCACCACCACCACCACAATGCATTTGTGGAGTACAAGAAGAGTCAGAGCCATGAGCACAGCAGCTTACTTTCAGGCCAGGTGAAAGCTGTACTTGCTGTTGCTGAAGAGGATGAACATCAGGAAGTGGTACTGCTGGAAACAGTTTAGAGCCAGCATTATGAGGAGATGAAGTATCCTTCAATTCTACAGCAGCTTTCTTGTTCTCCATGTAATCCTTCTGGAAAATAAAAGCTCGGTTACATTCAGATACATAACTAAGCCAGCAATTCTATACTATAAACAAGCATAGTTTTAGACTGTTACAATTTCAATGGTAACAGAAGTTTTGAGAACACTTATCTTTATAATTACTAATACCTTGCTGTCTAAATATATAAAATATGAAAATAAACAGGCCAGTTACACATGCCTGCCTGAAGTATATCAGTGGATTTCAGAAGCAACAAAACCAAAAAGCTATAGACCAAATAGCAATGGGGCTGTAAAACAGAAGAATTTGAAAAGCAGAAAACTGTTCCGCTGAGGCTGACATACCCTGGAATTGGGCAGCAAAAAAAGATTATTTCTTCTAAGAGCAAGCATAGATGGGTGTGATATAAAGTAAAAAAAATCCCCATAGTTAGGAGGTGCATCAACAATCATCTTTTACTTTGAATAAATATTTTAAATTTGTATTAAAGTTTTAGAAGCAATACATTAGAAGACTAAGACTTAAAAAATAGAAATTATATCAAGATGGTAAACTGAGAGGATTGAAAAGACTACATTTTCACAACAACTCTGTAAGTGCTTCTTACCTACTCTGATTTAAGACTTCAAGGTTTAGAGACAAGGCATAGGCAGAAACACAGGGATTTTTTAAATGGCACCAGTGAAAAAGCAAATTTTTGAGCTGCACCAGAACAGTCAAGGGCAGTGGAGCTAACCTGCACACAATTCATTGCTCCAGGGCTTTAAGCCAACACTCCCAAACAACTTTCACTTTCCAAATTGAATTTAATGCATTTCCTACAACACAGTAATGAATAATTGATTATCCAGGTTCAAAACCTTTCCTCTGTACCTGCTGCCATGTCTTACGAATTGAAGATACACTCTGCTAAAAATCTCTCTGGAACTGGTTTATGTGTACTCCAGAATTTATGGCAGCTCCATTCCTAACCCCACTGCATGAGAACTGCAACACAAGAGGTACGTGCTTAACTGCTTCCTCCACCTCTTTTACTGAAAGTGAGATTGAACATGTGTGAATGACAGTCACATAAAAGCTGGAGCTTGCTTGCTCAAACCATTTTTCTTCACACCCTCTCTCAAACATATAGAAACAGACAGTTATAGAACAGGAACATTGGAAGAAATGGAAACAAGGAAGAATCAGATGTTCATGAAGAACAGTATCCACAACTGCTGTAACTATTATACATAAATTATTTATATTTCTATGTATTACCTACATTAAACTATATATCTATTATTCAGAATAATAATTATAATAAAAATAAATACGCAAGTATTCAGAAAATTCTAAATTTGCCTCCAAACTAAATTGGTAAAAATCAGGAAGCATGAAGGTTACTTTCCTAGCTTATTCTTCGGCAATCACTTCATAGAGCTTTCAGGAAGCTGCCTTACACACATTTTAAGCAGCCATCTGCACTAGTCCAACCCGAGCTGTAGGCAGTGAAGCCTGTCAAGCAAAGCAACGTGCCTGCTTCCACCAGCAGTGACAGGAGAGCTGCGAGCACAGCTCAACACCGCGAGTGGCAGGGGGGGGCAGGGACACCGC
>NW_008605155.1:0-1538 GCF_000691845.1 Merops nubicus | reverse complement strand
GCGGGAGAGCCGCGAGCACAGGTCAACACCACGAGTGGCAGGAGAGCTGCGAGCACAGCTCAACACCACAAGTGGCAGGAGAGCCGCGAGCACAGCTCAACACCGCGAGTGGCAGGAGAGCCGCGAGCACAGCTCACACCAGGAATTCTCAGGTAGATCTTGCACGTACCGTGCCAACTGCTGACTCCTCTTTCTCCCCCCTCACTCACCTGCTTGAGTCAGCAGTACCAATGCAGGGAGCTGTACCACTCTGTACTAGGATATCAACTATGCTTGTAGTAAAGCAACCAATTACCGTTTTCTCACTGCAAGACACAGACTTTTCAGCAGCAGAAAAGCAATCAGAAAGTTTCCAGAGCCATGGCTTAGCATCATTCTCTCGCCGCTGCAGCCATCCGAGCGATCTATTGCAGAGGTTCTCTGTCCTGTTTCCTTCCATCATACAGCCAAACAAAAAGGTTCAACATTCTTTCATCCCCCCTTCCTTTCATTCTTCCCACCTGCTAAAGAGAAAAAAGAATGATTTAAATAATTTTTAAGGTAAGACACAGAGAAAAACATGGTGTAATGAATTCCACTACCGCCAGATGACTGAACCTGCACTACTTATGTTAAGCTTAATTATGTATATGAGACATTGCCTTAATAATGCCTGTTCAGTACAGGAATATTCCCACGACCTGCAGCAAAGGTGGGGCAGCCCAAGGAAGGCACTGCTAGAGCCCATGGCACTACCTACAGAGTCCCAGAAATGCATTGCTGCCCATATGGAATAACTCCCTGAAACTTTCAGCATACTCTCTGAGAAAGAGAAGCTAGGAGGTAGGTTTTCCAAGAACAGCCCACCAGTAAATACAAAATAGGTGCAAGTGAACTCAGTGGGAAGCACTAAACAGCATATTCATTGTTTTTCCATTGGCTAACAAAACCATATGTACCCCTGTATTACATACCCAGCATTTCGTATTTAAACAGAACTTAAAAGTACTAAAATTATTTATTACAAATACTTCTCCTAATTCTCAAGCTGCCCCACAGCAACCCACATCAATTTAGCTTTACAAAACCACAAACAAGCAAAGCAACTTGCTTAAAGCCGAGCCACACCGTACATGAAAAAACACACTGAAATCTTCCTATCCTCTAACTATGTACTCATCAAACCACCCTTCCTCAGGTTTTTTTGCATTTAATGTTAAATGCAATATCCATGGAATAGTTGTCACAGCATTACATTTGCCCCAGTGTTATTTTCACCACAAAAGAAGTTTGACTTTTTCTAAAGAGTTTATTCACCCAAACCCTAATTACCGCAAAAGTACGTTGTGTAAGGCATGAAGTTAATCAAGTTCTACAACTCTAAAGTATGCTACTTTCAAAAGCGTCTGGTAGCACCAACTGGTTTAGGAATTAAATTGGGAACCGAAAGAAAACAGCAAGTCCCGTTAAGCAGTGCGCCCGCGCTTTGCCCTCTGCGGCTCGCAGCGCCGCGGGCGCCTCCAGCTCGGCCTGGCCCTCAGCCCGGTCGGGACGGCGAA
>NW_008605154.1:7732-7987 GCF_000691845.1 Merops nubicus | reverse complement strand
TCTCTTGCTTAGCAAGAATACAGAGTAGGAGTTTCACAGCCACGGCATACTCAGACTCCATGCCAACGGTGTCGGTCGCAGGAGGGGGAAGGTGTGCACCGGTCTTCCCTACCTCCCACTTGCTCCCCGCTCGCTGTCTCGCTCCTCAGAGAAGCTTTCCAGCCATCCACGTCATACCGCAATTCTCCGTGTCGTAACACCAGGTTAACTCCGTGCCGATGCACCCTGTTAACCACACCAGCCGCTCCGCTCCGA
>NW_008605154.1:4504-7410 GCF_000691845.1 Merops nubicus | reverse complement strand
CCGCGTCCTTGCCGGCTACCTCTGGTCCTTCATAACCTGGGTTGCACATAAGGGCTTCTAAGACGCCATCTTGTGACGCAGCTAAAATTCCCTCTACATATCAGCAAGCAGCTTATTTGAGCATTGCAACCTTATGATCTGATTCTGCAGGTCACTCACCTGCTGCTCCATGTGGGAATGTTCTAATAATATTTGTTCTTTCTGCTGATGCTGCTTCCTATATGCAGTTAGCAAGATCTATCCCCATCTTCCGAAACTCACGGTATCCTCTCCTTTCTCATTAAGCAACTTCTGGATAGTTTCCAATACATCCTGTGGTTTGGCTTCTGCCAACCACCTCTCTCACTCTTCACATGGTCCCCTGATCTTAGCCCACTCAAGAGCCAGCAAACTGTACAGAGGGTTGTCCCAACCAGGAACTTCAGACAGGGCTGTCTGTGATGCCAATTTTGTTTTGCCTATTACATGGCCCAGCGTAAAGGATAAGCCATCAGCAGAAAGTATACACAAACTTTATTGTCTAATTCCAGCAAATACAGAAATAATATAATTTGGTTAACAGCAGGGGGAATAAGCAGGGTAATAGATCTACTCATAGCAGATGACATAACGGAGCAAGGAATAAGCCATGTCAGAAATCTGATCATAGCCACATGAAAGCCACTTATAGTAATTGTCAAAAAGATACGTTGCCAAATATGTTACCCTTGTCCTGTCCTGCCATTGCTGGGAATTCTAGTTGCAGCAAACAGTCGGGGGAGCCCTTCCGGTAATTGGGAAACCCCTATGCGGTGCATCCACCTGTAGGTAGGCTTCCCAAATTCATTGCAAGCAGGACCAGCTCTTACACTGTTGAATCAACAACTTCAGTCATATAAGTGACCTGCAAAAATAACTTCAAAAGCAGGACACCTGGTGTTTTCCTCATTGGTTTTTGTCCAAGGTCAGCCAAGCCTTGAGAAAAAAACAAGAGGAATGTTTCTTCCACTCTTTTGGTTTTAATCACACATTTCTCAGTTTCTCAGTAGAGAGAAAAATCCTCTGCCTGGTTGTGAGAATCATCCATATGTCAACTTTAATTCAGGGCTTGGGGTTCAGACCCAAGCACTTCACATGTTACTATCCAGAACTCCATTACTCCTTGGAGGCCAAGTGACACTCCACTGCTACTGGATGCTGGGGTATCAAGAAGGACATGTCTCTGTCTCCTAAATGGTGAGGAGCCATCCCAGACTGCTGTCAGCCAGAGAGCATCTGGCAGCCATGGAACTCTCAAACCTCAAAAAAAAAAAAAAATCAGAAGAGAGAACACAGGCGCAGACCATATACTTCTGGTCTGGTAACTTACCCTGAGCCTTCTCCTGCATTCTACTTGGAACTCAGTCCTTACCTGCACTTTCCTTCATAGCATGGCAGAGGCCTTCCTGTGCAAAAGGAGGTAAGGATAAGTTGCACTTTTAAATCACTCCGCATATCACTACCTACACAGGTATTAAGGTCCCTGAGGGCTAAACAAATGCAGGTCTCAGCATGAGGTTGCCTAGAGCCTCATTTGATGGGCCAGGGACTAGGCTCATGCTGCATTTTGTGATTGGAAGTGACTGCAAAGACTAGTGGGAAGGGCAGGGCACATTTGCAGTTGGAAGGGACCTACAATCATCATCTAGTCCAATTGCCTGACTACTTAAGAGCTGACCAAAAGCTAAAGCTTGTTATTAAGGGCATTGTCCAAATGCCTCAAACACTGACAGGCTTGGGGCATTGGCCACCTCTCTTGGAATCCTGTTCCAAAGTTTGACCACCATCCTGGTAAAGAAATGCTTCCTAAAGTCTAGTTGTCCTGGTTTGTGGTAAAACAGAGATGATTTTGCTCAATGATTTTACTTTTTAGCTAAAGTTTGTCTAATTAACTGTCTTGTCTGAAGTTAACAGCATTTTCACAAACTGTCTGGTTTTAGCAGTGATAAGACTTCATGTTTAGAGTTACTGCCAGGGATTGGTATGCAGACCAAGGTCACTGCTTAAGCTTGTATCCCACAAGGAGGGTGGCAGAGAGTACACTACACCTGCAGGGACGAGTGGATAAGTGACCCTAAGAGTGACCAATGGGGTATTCCATCCTATAGCCATTATATCTATTAAAAGCTGAAGGATCAGGAGGGGCAAGCCCTTCTGTCTCTCTTTTCTGTTTTCTTCTTCTGGCCTGCTGGCTGCTCCTGCAGTGGCTGACATCCCAGGAGGACTTCGTCCATTCTGCCTTTTATCCCAAGTCCTGTGTTCCTGAACTGACTTCCAGAATCCATCTCCAGTACCCAGTCATCATCTGTGTCTGAGTCCAGCCTGGGACACTCTCCCTGGGGGCTGTTCCCCAGCCAGGGGTGACATTGATGTATTGCCATCAGGGGGGAGTTGGGTTTGGTACTAAATTTGCATATATTTGTAAATATTGAATTTTATTATCATTATTACTATTATTATTAGTGGTAATATTAAACCTGTTTTCTAATCGATAAGTCTCTCTTCCTTATTCCCCTTTTTCTTTCCCTTTTGGGAGTGGGGGGAGTGGGTTAATAGAGAGCATCTGTTACAGTTCTGGGGGTGGCCCTGACCCCAAACTGCTGCACTAGTCTAAGCCTCTCCTGGCACAGCTTTGAACCATTCCCACATATCCTATCACTGAATACCAGGAAGAAGAGATCAACACCTCCTTCTCCACTTTCCCTCCTCAGGAAGTTCCAGAGAGCAATGAGGTCTCCCCTCATACTCTTTTTCTCCAAACTAGACAAACCTAGAGTCCATAGCTGTTTCTCATAGGACAGGTCTTCCAACCCTGTCACCAGCTTTGTTGCCCTCCTCTGGACACATTCAAGGACCTTCATGTCCTTCTTAAATTTTGGGGCACAGAC
>NW_008605154.1:0-4430 GCF_000691845.1 Merops nubicus | reverse complement strand
GAAAAGCAAGTCATGCACTGAACAGTCTTTGTTATAATAATGCTTCAGGTCATGCAACCACATGACTGCAAATAATTTTTTAAAAGATCAAGAAAGTAAAAAATCAACAAGTATTATTGTTAGAACAGATATTTGCAAAGCAGTTTAATAAGGCTGTCACTAGTTATAATTGTGCAAAGTCACAGGGAAAACTTTCTTTATTAGAGTAATTCTGATTCACAGGAAGATTACATGCCAAAACTAAAAGCAACAGAACTTAGCCTTTAACAGTGGCTAAACCCAGATAAATTTTTTCCTGCTAAGATGTTGCACTCTCAACTAACACAGATATGAAATTAATCCACACAACTATGAAAACCTCATGCTTTCTTGCTGAATGCAATCAGTTAAACAAATATCAAAACCAAGACACAATATTAAGTGAAAGGTCCAATGCAATAAATGGTTATTTACAGAAAGACAATAGGAGTTGTAAATCTCCTATATGAGGCTTCAAACTTTGAGTTCAAGAGAAAGCTATTAAAGATTAAGCACTTATCTTTATTCAAAGCCAACCCTGTGTTTGATGTTAAAAATGCACACATTCAAAGCAGAGCTTGAGAGTATATTTTGCATAACATCTTTTTGAAGTGTATTCTTTCGCATATAAACACTGCTAAGTAAACGTGAAGTTACAGTTTTCAGGAATAATATTATTATAAAGTCCATTGAATATTAAATGTTCAATCTATAGCATAGCACTAGCCAGTCGAGGGAGATTATTGTCCTACTGCACTGGTGTGGCACCACCTCGAGTACTATGTGCAGTTTTGGGCACTTCAGTAGGAGGAGGACATCAAACTATTAGGGTGTGTCCAGAAGAGTGTGACCAAAAGGGTTAAAGGTTGAGGGCAAAATTTATGAGGAACAGCTGAGGCCATCTGGTTTGTTCAGCTTGGAGAAGGCCAAGGAGTGACCTCAGTCTACAACTTCATAAAGGGGGGCAGCAGAGGAGGAGGTGCCAATCTCTCTGGTGACCAGTAATAGGACATATGGAAAGCCTGTGAAGATGCTTTAGGAAACATTCAGATTGGATATTAGGAAAAGATTCTTCATCAAGAGGGTGGTCAGTTGCTGGAACAAGCTTCCCAGGAAAGTGGTCACGGTACCAAGACTGTCAGAGTTCAAGAAGCATCTAGATGATGTTCTTAGTCATATGAGCTAGTTTTAGGTAGTCCTGTGAGTAGCAGAGAGTTGGACTCAGTGATCCTTACAGGTCCCTTCCAGCTCAAAATATTCTATGACTCTATATAAGAGTGCATCTATTCTACTACAATATAAATACTCACAGTCTGTCCTCTAGTCTCACTTGGATATGACTCAGTTCAGTTCTGCTGTGTGGTAGCATTTCATTAGTCCTGCTGCACATTAAGAGAACTGATATTACAATTTTGTCTTCCAGATGTTAGTTCTTCTGAGAAAAAAGTTAATACTTCGTAAACACTGGACAGCATATTCTCTTTAAAGGATATTATAAAATAATTAGTCCAAGAAGATATTAGTTCTTTTCCGACAAGAAATTTTCTTTCATTTAGAAATGAGAACAGTGTTTTGATTAATTTTTTCCCTTCAGGAAACACCTGAAATCAATCATTAACTTCAAAAGAAACCTGTTGCAACAGCAACATTTCAGAGAAGAGAAATGCAAGATGTGAGGGTAGATCCACAACTGTCATAACCTGCCATTACTCCTGTAGTTTCATCAGAATATTGCAATTCTTCAGCAGAGACCCTATCTATAGAAAAGAGGAAAAGAGGGATTTTATCTTTTTTGATTTCTTTGCCAGCACAAAATACCCTGACTATAAATAATGCGCCTATCATTGATAGCCTGGGTGATTATTCCTTAGTAAGGAAACCCCCTTTGATATTCAGTGTCAAACCTCATTAACTCTATTTCATCAGATGTGGCTATCATTCTTTTAAAAATTTCAACTTTTCTCTGCTCTTGTGGTTTTTGAATGCACAGAAGTGATTCAGAAGCCTGGAAATGTCTAACTTCTCCTTTTCACCACCCTCATCATCTCTGGAGGTACCTATCCACATGTGCACTATAAAACATGCTTATAGTAGTCTTTCAAACCAAGTCAAATGCAAAGAACACTGAACTTCTTGTTTGTTTTTTAATCTTTCAATTTAATGTGGTTTTGGTCCCAAGATGAACCAGGATTTGTGTAGCAAATTATTTGCTGTCCCTTAGCGCCACTGCCACAGAATCACTGAAGCAATCAGAACATTGCAATCTGTTTACTTTTAAGTCCAGCACCATATGTATTAGTTTCCCAAATATTTCTACTAAGTCTCTGCTCTGAATTAACTGTTTTCACATTCACTCGTGTCATGGTTACAGGGGCTGGGACCAGTTTATCCTTCTGTGGGTAGAACCAAAGACTGTGTATTCTATACCCTCTATGTCACTGCTCATGGGCTGTTAAGAAAAATCATGGGTAGCAGCTGCCCAGGACAGACCTCACACCCCAGGCTATAACAGATAAGGAAAGAGGTCAGGGAGATGTTAACACCTTCCCACCCAGCAGGAGGAGTCCTCCCTGTTAATGGGCCCATCCATGCCTCGCCCCATGACTCATACAGAGCTTCCCCCAGGAGCTATTTCTGTTTAATGGGCCATCAAGGACCCACTGCATGACTCACAGAATGATATCAACCCATTGTGAGATGCTCCACCCAGGGGGAGGAGCCAAGTGCTCCCACCTGGATATAAACTGGGGTTCAGGACAGCACAGGAGACCTTATCCCCTGGATTTCCAGAGGACAAGAGCTACCAGATCTTTTCTACGAGACCACTGCTTCATCGGGACTGCTACCACCACCCTAACTACAGAGTATCAGGTTGTATTCTGACTCTGTCTGTGGTTTTCCTTTGTATTATTGCATTTATTTTATTTTTTTCCTATTAAGTTGTATTTCTGACTTGGAGTCTCTCACTGGTTTGTTTTCAAACCACTACACCTTGCAGATTTCCTAACTTCATTATTTCCTGGCTTCTACTGTTAAGTCCCTCCTTCCCTCCATCTACCATTGTATTTTATTTTGACTTTTAATAAGAACATAATATCCTCTATAGTTGTATTAACACCACCTTGCATTTTTATAGCTCTTTCAATCTGAGAACAGAAATTATAAATTAAAACAAATTGGTTTTCCTAGTCAAAGATTTTGACTGGCATTGATAATGAAAATTCTGCTTATTTAATGATCATACTAACAATCCTCATGTTTTCTCTTTAAAAAGTCAACTTCATTATTAAATATTCAATTTATACTTCCAGAGTAGCCACTGCCAGAAAAGCTCACTCTTTTTGTAACAGGAAAGCCATTCCTCATTTGGCCATCTGATATATTCCCTACCTGTGGAAATATCTTCTGTTGCAATAGTTTAAATTTTGTTATGATGTTAGTTTACAGCTTTTCGCAGTGACAATAAATTAGCATGATGTACTGAGTGTGCACAGTGACTAACAGGTAGCCAGTGTTGTTTCTGAACTGGGGGCAGCACGTTTTCTCACCTAGAAAAGTTGTTGTGTTATGAATTTTGAAACAGAGGCAATCCATAAAAAAAGTTTTCAAGAACAAACATAGAAATGACACAACAAAAAACATACCTGGACACAACTCGAGAGCTCGCAGCTGGAAACAAGCTGGAAATTCCACTTCTGTAAAGATTAAAGTAACCATGTTACTCTCTCTGAAATACAATAGTCTACCTTTATCTAACAGTCAAGAACCACTCCAAGGCCAAACAATGAATAATGCTGCCACCAAACAGGAAAGGTTTCCTGACTGCCCTGCATTTCCACTCTATTAGCCACACTTTTCACTTTGCCTGGATCATGCTCTGAGATCAGAGACAACAGAACAGCACCAAGAGATTTTTCTCTCAAATAGAATCCACTTTCAGTCCAGAATCAACACGATAGTACTAAGGAGACTGAAGGCTATGCCATCAGTTTCCCAAATAACTTTGCATATACACAGTAAATGGCAGCAGAGGAATTTCTTGATTGGCTATTGTGGCTAACTAATAGAGAGAACTATTGCAGAAAACAATGTTCAAACTGTGGGAATCCAACACCAGCAGCGGCAGCAGTTGCTGTGTGCTGAGAAGACTGTGAGGCTTGTGGGGTTCCTGGGTAGTGTCTGAGGGGGGTTCTGAGTCCCAGGCAACCTTGGGCTGTGTAGAGAAGGGACTGGCCAGCAGGCAACAGGTCTCCCGAGAAGGACAGGCAAGAGTTGAGTGGTGCCAACTGTCCCCGCTGCTAGTTCAAACCATGAGAAGCCACATATAACCGGCATGCAGAAAGAATCATGGTAGTTTGCAATTTGTGTGAGCAAGTGTGACAAACGAAACCGTTTTTTTTTACTTTTGCCTT
>NW_008605153.1:0-1812 GCF_000691845.1 Merops nubicus | reverse complement strand
CTCCTCGGATGCTGGGCACTGCAGCAGAAGCAACCAGCAGCCTAGCAGCAGAAGACTGAAGAGCTGAATGGAAGGGCAATGGAAGGCCTGGCCCCTCCTGATCCTTGAGCTTTACTGGATATGCCGGCTGTGGGATGGAACACCCCACTGGTGAATCTTGGGGTCAGTTATCCTGCCCACTCCTCCCTGCAGATGCAGGGGGCTCTCTCCCCCACTCTGTTCTCTGCCCCACTCTGTGTGGGATACAAACTTAGCAGTGGCCTTGGTCTGCACAGCAGTCCCTGGCAGTAACTCTAAACATGAAGTCCTATCACTGCTAAAAACAGTTAGTTTGAAAAAAAAAAATTGCTAACTTCAGACAGGACAGTTAATTACAAAGGCTTTAGCTGAGAAGTTAAAATTATTGAGTAAAACTAGCTCTGTTTTACTCCAAACCAGGACAAGGTGTCTCAAAGTGAATATGAGGCAGTTTTGAACTGAAACTGTAAGATCAGAAAACTGTGCTCAATTATGTGCATTAATCCCATTTATTTAAGAGTTCTAAATCTGATTCCACATCAAAGATGACTATGACAGCTATCTTGGCCACAGAATTGTCAGCATTTGTCAAACACAAATCTTAGATGCAGAGGTAAATAAACATCCCTTGTTTGCCAAAGGATCTTCCATCCTGATCAACTTCTAAATTTTCCCTTAGCTTTTTTCATATTGAGTAAAGTACAACATTGAACCAACAGAAACTGGCAGTGTAGTATAAGAAAAGGAAGACCTTCCTTAGTAATATAAGATAAGGGGACTTTCTCAGCCCCCCTCACCTTCCCATTTGACTTTGTGCAATAGGTATGGGACTTTGGAACTTGAACAGCAGCCGAATGGAGATGGAAGTAAGGATCCATCTGGTGAGTCATCCACAGCTTGTCACTCACACCCACCTCTTATGGTTTCTTCTATTAAGAAGAAAAGGAGGGTAATTGTAGTAGGAGGCTCTCTTCAGAGGGGAACAGAAGGGCCCATTTGTTGACCAGACCCATTCCACAGGGAGGTCTGCTGCCTCGCTGGGGTTTGGGTTAGAGATATTAAAGGGAAAGTCACTGCTCTGGTGCACCCCTCTGATTATTACCAATTGTTAATGATTTAGGCAGGTAATAACAAGGCTGTACAGGGGTCTAAAGGCACTCAAATAGAATTTCAAGGCACTGGGGTGACCAGTCAGAGGCTCAGGTGCTAAGGTGGTTTTTTCATCAGTCCCTTAAGTGGAAGAGAAAAACACTGAAGGTGGATGCAAAACACATCTGATTAACACGTGGCTCAGAGACTGGTGCCACTGCTGGAATTTTGGGTAAAGGGGCTCAAGATAGCTGGTCAGCATTTAAGGACCACTTCTTGCAAGGACAGGATCAGAGCATCCCATTGGTTAGGAAATCTAGTAACGGAGCTAGGAGACCAGCATGGTTAAAAAAGGAACTGCTGGGCAAACTTAAGTGGAAAAGGAAAATCTACAGATCATGGAAAGAGGGGCTGGTCACTTGGGAGGAATATAGGACTGTTGTCAGAGAATGTAGGGAGGCAATTAGGAAAGCTAAGGCCTCCTTGGAACTTAACCTTGCAAGTCAGGTCAAGGATAATAGAAAGGGCTTTTTCAAATACATAGCAAATAAAACTGACACCAGAAGCAATATTGGTCGACTGTTCAATGAGGTGGGAGCCCTGGTGACAGAGGATATAAAGAAGGCAGAGGTGTTGAATGCCTTCTTTGCATCTGTCTTTACTCTTGCAGACTTTCCTCATGAGCCCCAGATTTATATAGCCCCA
>NW_008605152.1:717-1354 GCF_000691845.1 Merops nubicus | reverse complement strand
TTTAAGTAATATTTTTTCTTTTTGTTTCGATGTTATTATGGATCGTCAGTACGATATTCTGTAGTTGTATGGGGAGTAAAGGGACTCAAGGGATCAGTTTTTTTCCTTTCATTTCTGTATTCATAGGGTTATTTTGTTTAGGTTTCAATTTGTGATTATATATCATTTGTAGAATTATAGTCTTATGGATATTTTTTGTCACACTGACACCATCTCTTTTCTTCAGAGCATTGTATTCCCCCCGGAACATTGGGTATATAGCACCAACACAAAATAGAATGGGCTTCCCTCTGTGTAAGAGACGAGGGGTGAGTTGTATTGTTAGTTGTTAACACAATATCTTGCCCCCATTGTCTTGTTGTTTTTTGTTCTGTTAGGTATACATTATCGTCCTCGGTGTTTGAGATCTGTATCACATATTTAGTTTCAGTCTTAGAATGGTGCCGGCTGTATTTTTTTTTTCAACTTAGTTAGGTTAAGGGAGGAGTATGATTTTTCTTTAACCTTCAGCACCTGTGGGGTGGTTGATGGTAATGCCTCTGAAACAGTAGTCACCCTAATCGGGTGGACCTGCCTATGTACCACTCCCCCTTGGTCTTTGCTCTCTGTTTCTTCCTCCCTTGAAGAACTCTACTCC
>NW_008605152.1:0-216 GCF_000691845.1 Merops nubicus | reverse complement strand
TGTGGCATAGGCTTCTTGTATTTGGGTAAGATTTTTATGATATTTTACCAGTTGGTGTTGTGTATCAGTTCAAGTTGCTCTTAATTTATTCTCTTCCTGGTATTTCTGAAGTGAGGATGATTTACATGTACTGGAGCATCTGGGCTCCATTAGTTGTTGCATTTCCTTTACCTCCTGTCACACCCTTCATATTCCCAAGTGCAGCTTCTCATGCTG
>NW_008605151.1:71372-109844 GCF_000691845.1 Merops nubicus | reverse complement strand
CCGTGCGCGGAGCGCGGGGCGCGTCGCCGCCGGCGCTGCGAGGGTCTGCCCGGCGAGGAGGAGGGTGAGCGGGCGGTGCTTGACCGGCTTTCAGGGGGGCTGCCTGGGGCTGACTGTCTTTGTCTCCTCCTCTGGGCAGCCTGTGGGTGCTCCTTCACCCGAAGGTCCGCTGGGTTTCCTGCGCTGCCCGTGGAGCTCCCTCAGCCGCGGGGCTGGTCCCGCCAGCTTGCTGTCTGTGCTGCTGAAATAATGCAGCGGAGATGATAGCCGAGCCCAAAGCAGCCAGCAGCCTCCCCAGCCACAGGTGAGGCTTGGCACAGGCTGCCGGTGAAATCTGTGGGTCAGCCAGGGCGCTGTCCCTTGAATCTGTGCCCTGCAGATACCGGAGCACTCTACAGTGTGTCATTTTGGGTGGGTGGGGATAAAAACAGGGATTTGTTATGGACTAAGTCTCGTTACTGGTGTTCAGCATCTTAATGTAGTTTTTCATGCCGATTGACATGGACCTTGGCCTTACAAGCTTTTCTGTGCCTTATTCACTACAGTGCAAATGAGCCTAGCTTGGGAAAAAAAAAAATAAAAAGGGCAGATTCATAGTGCACATGTTCATGTCAGTGGTGAATTTGGGGTGTGCTGAGAGGGAAGAGTGCTAAGGAATCTGTAGTCTCCTTGTTGGCATTGTGGGGGGCATTGCTTATCTGTAGCTGTTTTTACCTAGGATACATCAATCTTTTCCCTTTCATAGTATATATTTTCAGTCATCTGTTGAAATGATTTATGAAAGAAATATATTCATATAATCGTCTACAGAATTATATTTGGCAGTAGAAGGAGCACATGTAAATAATTAAATGGTAAAGTTAAAACATTTGGGTATATCTTGTCTAGTTTCAAAGAATGAAGCTTCCTAGATGGTTGCATGCTTTGGACTCATTGCAGCCCAATTTCTGCTGGTGCTGTCACCTTCTGAGCAGATCTGCTCCAGGTTTTTCTCTTGTTTGTTAAACCCTAATGAAAGATGAGAGATGTATTCTTCCTGGTCCATTATGACAACTGATATAGCTTCCCATACATCCTTTCCAGTATGTTTGTTGGAAGCCAGCCTCTTAATTTCAGAAGTGCCAGGAAGGCACCTGGCAGTTGTTCAGCTGAGAATGTTACTTCTAAAAGATGAAGTAGTTGTATGGAAATTTATAATTTTAAATATCTGCAGGTATGATTCTTCCAGTAATAGAGAATAATTGCTCCTTCTACACAGCTAAAGGAGTATGTTTTCTTTGTTAAAGAGGTGGCTTTGTTTTTAAGTTGTTAAATTTGCTCCCAATGTTTATTAAGATCAGAAAACTGAATTCAGAAATTCTCACAATAATATTGTGTCTGAGAACTAGTTAAATGGCTTTGTGTCCTTCCTACTTTAAGTGTTCTTATCTCATCAGTAGTACTTCCAAGTGCTAGGGAAAGGACCATTCTGTGTTAGGAACCTGTGGTAAAACAGTCTGTGAATTAAGAGACAGAAATGGAATTCTGCCTGTGCTTTCTTACTGATTGCTGATGGAAACAAAGTAAGTAGCCAAGAATTGTTTCTTACCAGTGCAAGAGGCAGTTAATTTAGGAGTGTAAAATGCTCAGTATGCTGTAGATTAACAGAAGGGAGAAAAAAAAAGTTCAAACTTTATCCAACCTGTTGGTGCACTGATGTAGTTGAAAAGGTCTTAAATGAAGCTATGTGTAAGGATTGCTGCAGAAGTGGTCACGTTATCCTCAGCTAGTTACAGTGGTGCCTATTTCACTCAAGAAGACAAGAGGATGCCTTAACTTTTTTTTACAGTTTCTTCAACAGAAACCTGGTTGTGCATATAAAAAATCCATTAGAAGATGTCAATTTCTGAGTGGTTTCATGGGGTTCAGTTTGTAGACTGTGGTCTAGTTCCTGCAAATGTTTAAGTACTCGCCTTGCGAATAACCCTACTGGAAACATCAGTATTAAAAGTAGGGGGTGAGTGAAGAGAAAGGAGAAATATGGGTATTGATAATATCTACTATCTGGATTTAAAAAGTCTCTACTTTGGGTAGGTTATCTGTTTTAGCACAGTGCTTCCTGTGTCATTGCTATGTAATGTGGTGCCCTAATAACCAAAACAGTTCAGAAACTGAATGGATTTTTAGTGTCTGGTGCTTACATCTGTTGAGTGTTTAAGCCAGCTGTTTGGTGTGTGTGTGAAAGTTTCTCTGGTGACTGGTTTCCTCACAGAGATGTTTTACTTGGCGTTGTTAGCCCAGCATGAGGAAGCTGTGGACTAGTGGTCGTCTTCTCATTCTTGCAGGTTTTGCTGAGCTTTGGTAAGCCTGCTGTTCCAAATGCCAGGCATTAGCTGACTTTGTTGAGCCCCTCTCACTACAGGTACCTTTTGCCTGGCATAAACTGACTAAGTAGCCAAGGGCCAGTAGGTACCACCTGTAGTGCCATCCTTCAGGATGTTCTTGGGCAAGAGTTGCATGAGTTAAAGCTTCAATGAATATGTTCTGGACAGAGGTATTAAAAGGAGTACATGATCAGACAAGTACTTGACTGAACTGTTCTGCAGCAGTTCTGATTATTTTGTTATTTAAATGCTTTAATTTGGCTTGAACTCAGTTACAGTTGCTGTAAACAAATGAAGTGCATTTGTTTTCTTTATAGAAGGGAGTAGACTGCTGAATAGTACATGCCAACAATTCAGGCAAATTGTTTGAGAATGTGTTTGAGCTTTATCTTGAGCTATAATGGAGAAACACACGTTACCACGACGTTGGCTGGCGTCTGAGCTGTGGTTCTAGTGAAACACTGCAAGCAAGGACCTGTTAGTCCTGTACAGCCCTGTAATGTTGCACTCTGCTTTGAAATCGAGAGTGAAAGCATTTAGTCGCATAGGAGAAGCAGGTCCTTGGCAAACATGTTTGGATTCTTCCTGTTTACTTGTGGTCTGTAGGAGAATCTGGGAAGTCAGGAAAGCAAGACGTGCTGCTGTCGTCTGCTGCTCGTTCTTTCCAACCAGGAAGTCTCTGGTGATGCTTCCTTGAGATACTTAATCTATGTGGCTTGCAATTACAAATCAAAGGAAACATCTGAATACTTTTGCAAACTCTTGTTTGTAGCATGCTGACTCAGTTGTGAATTATAGTTCATTCCTCTCTTTTGTAACATGCAGAAGTCCAGACAACTGATGTAGAGATTGGTTCATCCTGAATTATTTTCGTGGCTTCCATCTGTCAAGCACTGCAGCACATTTTGAACTTTTCTATGACAAGATGTTCATTGAACTTAATTTCCATGGTGCTTTTTTTCTGTAGGGAAGTTCAGCAATTCCAAGATAGCATTTAGAAATTTGATGCATTTATATAGGATTTTTATAGGAGTCTTTGGAGGCCTAATTGTATGCTGCTTACTGTGAAGTGTCCCAATAGTTTCAAAAAGTAGACAGAGATGTGTTTAAATAAAATTTTCTGTCTGGTCTCACTGATGAAATAACATCAGGACCTCAGTCCTATTCAGCCTCAGGATTTGCTTTGCAGAGGCAATGTCTGACTGAAACAGTTTGGGAAAAAGAATAAGAGTGCTTATCTGACATTGATCAAGCTCGCTGGGGTTGAGCTGGCTCTGCACCCACAGCACAGTTAGTTCTCCAACTGGGTATTGGAGAGTTGACTATTATCTGACAGCGTAAAATGGTTTCCTCCTGAAAGGAGGTTGTAGAGAGGTAGGTGCTTGTCTCTTCTCACAAGAAACTAGTGACAGGACAAGAGGGAATGGCCTCAAGCTGCACCAGGGGAGGTTTAGACTGGACATTCAGTTCTTTCACTGAAAGGGTTGTGAGGCACTGGAATGTGCTGCCCGGGGAGGTGGTTGAGTACCCATCCATGGATGTGTTTAAAAGCTGTGTAGATGTGGTGCTTGGGGACATGGCTTAGAGGTGGATTTGGTAGAGTAGGGTTAATGGTTGGACTTGATGATTTTAGAGGTCTTTTCCATCCAAAGCGATTCTGTGATTCTATGATTCTATGTAATACACTGTTGTTTTCTTTGTAGAGTGGTCACTTGTATTAGCATGCTTTCTTGTTGCAGCAGTCTCACAAACACAAAAGTAACTGTACACTCTCATATTTACTTTCTTTTTATGCCTTCTTGTAGTACAAGTCAACTGGCTTCACGTTCTGGCCACTGTAGTTTAAAAGGAGGCTGTAACAGCCAGCTACCAGTACTGGACCTTCTGCACAAGTGGGATCCAGCTCTCCTGCTCAGACATGACCTTTGGCAAGGCACATTGTTAGCATTGGGAATGATGAAAAGTGGCATGATTTCATTGCAGATCAGTGTATGGCTTCAGATCTCCCAGAAAGTGCATCTTTATTTATCAAGTTATTCTTCCATCATTTCAGCAATGACCTGCAAATGAAATTTCTTACATCTTTTTTCTTCAGCATGTTTTATAGGCAAAGTAAAATGTCTGTTTCCTCTCATTTTAAATTGTAGACTCATTGGATGTTATTACCTTGTTTTTTTGTAGTTCACCCACAAAGTGAATGCACAGTTGTTATTCATTCATGGTGCAAAGCTCTTAAGTCAACAAAGGCTGCCTTAAGTCAACATCAGCTTTCTGTTTCATTTCCTTACTTTCTACTTCCTTGAGATCTTTGATAGTTTTGTTAGTCTTCTGATTATCAGTATGTCTTACAGGAAAGCAAATAGTTTGGAAAAGGCCCTGAATTTCTGTTGTACTTTGAAAGTTAGCCATTTGATTTTTCGTAACAAAATGACATAGCTTCCAAAAGATTCATTAGAAGTATTAAAATACACATATAGATGCTTTTAGTTTGTTCTGTTGTTGGTACTGAAGTTTGAAGCTGTGTTCTCATTGCTCACCCCTTTGCTACTCCTCAGGGAGAACGCTGTCCACGATGAGACTGTGCCTGAGTCTGCTGTGCAGAACAGCAGCTGTGTGAGGAGTGGCAACCTGAAAACACCAGTAAGTGGATAGTATTACTTATTTAAATGGAATTTTTGTCCTGTCTCATTCAGTTGTTACAAAATTGAGTACTGAATAAAACAGTCACAATACGATGCATCTAAAAATCTAGTCACTGGATACAGCCTGACCACTAAATTCTGTTGGCATCACAGCCTCAGTGCTGGCCTTAGAGCAGTCAGTTCAGTTCAGTGTGTATTTTCCTTAGCTGTGTGTTGTATGCAGCTGATGTTAAGCCGCAGGTTATGTGTTTACTCTATGAGTGAGAAGGTGTAGAAGAGCTTCTGTGCTTGCTGTCTGTGTTTCAGAAATTACAGCTGCCACTGAAAAATGCCTTCTGGGTAGTACATGGCTGTTCAGAAGCTTCTTTCATGTTATACCTTCGATTCATTGATGACTGAAAGTACTAACCAGTAAATCCTTTCTTTCATCCCATTCTAGCACGGTCATAATTGATAAGGCTTTACCAGTGTCCCCAGTCTTAAAAGTTAGCTCCCTGGGAAATGATGACAATGAGAGTAGAACAACCTTGTTGTCAGGGTGTGGTTTGTGTACGTGCGAACGGCTGCTGTGTTGTCTTCTCTCACTTGCTCTCTTTGCTTGGCTCATTGCAGAGGGAGAAGCGGAGGGTCCGAAAGCGGAGTGAAAACATCAGGAGAAACTCCTCCAGCAGCAGGAGAGTGAGCAGGCTGCAGAATGGAGACGTGGTTGAGGCAGTAACGCTGTTTGAAGTGGTTAGCATGGGGAAGCAGGCCATGCAGGTATTTCTGGCTCCGAAATCTGAGAGGAGCTGGTGGAGGGAAGATGGATAAACAGTGGTCATTGCAGTTATTCATGCTCTGGAGCATAGGAACTCTTAGTCTGGCTTGGCATAGGTGGGGAAGAAACATGTTTGATTGGAGAACTTTTACAGGCATGACTCTCTTGAAAAGAAGGGATCTTCAAGAAATTAGTGAAAAAACTAGCTATTGTGTATTTAAAAAGAAGAAGGAAATACTTACCTAAATCAGTCATTCTACAGCAATATCTGAGTACGTGAGAAGAGAATTATTTTTAAAAATACAGAAAGGGTTCATTGGTAGAAAATTGTGGCTGTTCAGGATTCTGAAAATCAGTCCACTTTTTTTTTCTTGAGTTTGCCTTTTGGTATTTTTCTTTTACCTCCATTCCAATACAGTTTGCAGAATACTCAGGTTCCTTGTATGAATATATAGTTAGCCACTTTCTTCAGTGTGTGGAAGCCTACCTCCCCATACTCTGTGAGCATGTGTGTATATTATCTTTATTTATGTGTTTGAAGGATTAAAATCTGGAGCCCCAAGTACGTTTGTATGTATGGTTATACATATATCTCTCATATGCAGTGTCTGTAAGCAAAGTGTGTGTCTCCACACACATGGAAAGGATGTTTATGTTTTGGATGCGAGATCTTCGTTTTTCCAAAATGTTTGAGTGGATGGACTTTTACCACACCATAGATGTTTTAACTTGCATGGAATTGAAGAGCTCAATTTCTGCTGTGCAGAGCATGATGAGAAGGGCTTGTAAAGGCAGCAGCTTGAGTCCAGGCTGCTGCTGCTAGGATTCATTAGACCTCTGTGACACTACAGGTGGGTTGAAGCCTCGAAGGCTTGTCCCAGCAGGCCTGTGTCACATGCAGGCTATAGGCTGTACTGCCCTAGAAATGAAATTTGGAGTTGTTTTTTAGCTTAAGTGTAGCACCTGAACTCTTTAGCCTTCTGCACAAAGCAGGTACTAGAGAAGAAGATGAGAACTCTCAAGGACAATTGGTAATATTATTTTAATATTAATTATTAGGTGTTGCAGAGGTAGATATGTTTGGGGTTTTTATTTGTAGGTTTGATTTTTTTTTTTTTGTAAGTGAAACTGTTACCTCAGTGCTGGCAAAAAATGAGAAGGATGATGTCGTGTTTTTTTGTGTATTAAATTTATTAAAACTGTGGTTGTTTTTCCTGTTAACAGGGGAACAAAGTATCTGAGAATGGCAGCATTGCTTAGAGCAGAACTTGTGAATGAGCAGTTCAAGACTTCATTTTGCCTCAGAAGGAGTCTTTTGCATGTACTATTAGAAATGGAACAAAATGGTGTGGAGTTTATTCTCAGTTTTATAGTTTAATGGAGGTAGAAAAATGTTATGTTGTGTCTATTACAATGACCTCAGTGGAGTGCCACATGCTGTCTTCAGCTCTTGACTAATGAGTTTCTTTGATCTGTTGTAGTCTGTAGTAGATGACTGGGTTGAAGCTTACAAACAAGACAGGAATGTGGCACTTCTAGATCTGATCAACTTCTTCATTCAGTGCTCAGGCTGTCAAGGTAATTTAACCTATTATTAGCCATTTCTATTGTCTGTGGGTGAGAGTAGTATAAAGTGTGCTTCCTAAAATGGAATTTTTCTCTCAAGTAAATCACATACTTATTATCTGTACTGTTTTGTTAAGCCAAACTCCAGATGAGCAGGACTAATAGCAAAAAATATTGCTGGTTAGGTTCTTTGGCTCTGTGTTTACAGCATCCCAACTCTCAGTGTTGTATTTGAACCCACTTGGCGAGGTCAGGTTTCTGAAGTCGTGTGTCACATCACTTTGCAAAATCCCCACATAGGGAAGATGATTTTGATGACTGTTCTAATTAAAATCCAGTGGTTTAGTTGCGATTTGTTTTGTAATTTCCTAGTATCTTTTGTTTTGCTAGTGTATTTGCTTGGAAGTGAACAGCTAGCAATTTAAGCTCACTGCTTTGTTGGCTAGAGGAGCAATCTCTTGCCTCGTTGCAATTACTTTTACCAGAGGGTTGTGAAGCTTCCTAACAAACACTGAGACACAGTGATTTGACTTCTGGGGACAGTCTGCTAGGGAAATGCTTCAGGATGGAAGAGCTTTAAGAAGTCTGTTCTATTAGTTTGAAACTTCTGAGTGTATTTAAGAAGCTAGACTGTACCTTTTACACTTCACATTTTTATCCAGGTCTTTGACTGGTTGGACTCAATGATCTTAAAAGCTTTTTCTAGCTGAAAAGAATCTGTGACTAATATGCCTTATGGGAAATGTTTTGGGGTCTTTGACTAGTAGTGGGCAAAATTTTAGTAAATCTTTGAAGTAAATAAATGGACAGAGAAAATAGGCATGGCAGACAGCATAGGGCAAATTTCTCTAATGAGAATTTAAATTTTGGTTCATCGGTGTTTTCTACTCTAAATGAATGTGTGTCTCCCTCTGTGTATGTTGCCCATACCAGTGTAAACGGAGATAAACCAGTCCCTGTTTCTTGGTGTTTCTAAGTTTAAAATTTACGTCCCTATTGTGGTTTGGATTTGGCTAACGCAATACGGTTGTTGGTAACTTTTCTTGTTAAAACATCACTTTTCTAGGCATGGTAACAGCAGAGATGTTTCAAAGTGTGCACAAGAAGGACGTCATGCGGAAAATGACAGAGACCTTTGATGAGGTAGGCACAGCTTTGACTCTGCATGCCTCTTTTATATGAACAATGGGCTCTGCCTTCACAGCCAACCTGGACAGAGTTCCTGCTGCTTGTCAAGGACTGTGTCCCATTTCCTTAATTTAGGAAAATGATCCTGTTTCTTGCAAGGGAATTTTGGTGTTGTAATGACCCATTTTAGCAGCAGAAGGAGATATATATATCTTTTTTTTTTTTTTGGTAAGTCACTTCTATTTTCAGAGTTTTATTAGGGCAGTCTTAGTTCCAGTCCTCCTGAGTCTGGCTTTCTCTTAGGAGTTCTTTTGATAGTGACTTTGTAGAGGTAAGTATAGCCTGGCATTGCAGCAGGTAAACGGCTCCTTTGGTATTGCATTGCTAGATGCTTTTAAAAATACTGTTGTGGATTACTGATGAGCTAATTCAAAGATTCTTTTTAACTGATCTTTTTATTGGCATATTTTCCTTTTGTTTATTAACAATATGACTTTTTGTAAATTGTTTGAATTGTCAATTATTAATTGACATTACCGTATGAAAGAAGTTACATACATTTCTGATTAATTTCTTATGCATTTCTGATAATTGTCAAAACAATAGTGAATGTCTAATTTTTTGAGGCTTCTTAAGAAAAATGCATAGTTTTGCAATACTGTTTCTCGGTTTCACTGCTTCTTGGCTAATTATGCCAACATCAAATTTTCTGTAGTGCTCTCACAGTTGCTTCTGTGCCTTTTTTCTGTATTTGCCACCTCTGAATTGATTTGTCAAGTAGGAGCCATCAGCCCTGTTTTAATTGAGTATCTCTCAAAGACCAGCTGCTGTAGAAATTCCCAGCGAGGATGAATTTGCCAACATGGTTTTCTTCATTTTAGAAGTGTAGTAGCACTTAGGCTAATTTTTGACAGAAATGATCAGATGTGTCTGGCCATATGAATTAGTATTCTGGCACTTCTTTCCCAGCTAAATGAGCTCTGAATAACACTCTTGACAGGGTAGGCCCTCTGGAAGGTACAAAGATAGGATTATTGTTATCATCAGCCTGGATGTGCTGCAGCTCTGTAACCTTTTCACCTGTCCTGGTGGGAAAAAAGGAACATTCCACACTTGCCTTACAAGCTGTAGTCTGCATGCTATAAAACAGAGTAGCTTTGTTTTGGGGGCAATATTTTGACATGCTGCTCTATTGAAGCATTTTACTGATGGAAGGAAGAGATAATCCTTGTGTTAGAAAACTGTGTCTCTATTTTTCTTTCTAATTTTTTAAATTTTCTTTCTAATATTTTTAAAGACAATTTCTGTCAGCTTGTTTTAAAAAAAAAGTGTCTGAAGCTACAATTTTTGTTAACTGCATGTGATTGAAAAAATGCTTGAGGATTAAAACGATTTCTTTTAAAGCAGAACTCTGATAAGAGCAAGAGCAGTTTGTTATTTTCAAGTGAGTTGTTTCCTTGGACTCATCATTTTCATAAATAAGATGGAATGGTAACTTAGTGATGAAGTTAGTTGATGAAGTAATGCTATACAGAACTACTGTGATTTTTTGAAAATGTGCTTTGAAAACAAGTGATAATAGTAGTGAAAGTAGTAATGAGAATGGAGAATTTACCAGATATCTCCTTGGGTACCTCATCTTGCCTTTTGATTTGTATTGTTTGTTTAAAGCATTCAGAGGATTGGAAAATCAAATGTTTTTCTTTAGTTCTGCATTCTTGATCTTTTCAGTGATGTAACTGTTGCTTTACTGTTCCATTAACTAACTGCAATGCTATATCCATGTAGCAGTGCTTCCTCCAAAAATCTCACTAGTGTTAGTGGGAAATGTTAATGGAGTGGAGTCTGGCAAGAAATGTGAAGGGCAACTGGAAAAGATTCTGCAAATGTATCAACAGCAAAAGGGAGACCAAGGAAAACATGGGCTCTCTGTTAAACGGGGTGGGGGCCCTGGTGACAAAGGACACGGAAGAGACTGAGGTACTCAGTGCCTTCTTTGCCTCTGTCTTTACTGGTAAGACTGGCTTTCAGAAACACCAGATTCCTGAGCAGAGGGAATGTCTGGAGCAAAGACTGCTTGCCTTCCGTGTAGGAGGATCAGGTTAGGTAACACTTAAATAGACTGAACACATGTAAGAGAGTGTGGTGTGACAGCATGGACCCAGGAGTGCTGAGGGAGCTGGCTGATGTCATCGTGAGGCCCCCTTTGATTATCTTTGAGAGGTCATAGTGACTGAGAGGGATTCCTGAAGACTCAAAGAAAGCAAATGCCTTCAAGAAGAGCTAGAAGGAAGATCTGACAAACTCAGGCTGGTCAGACTCTCCTTGATCCTCGGGAAGGTGATGAAGCCACTAATTCTGGAAATAAAGTCCAAAGACATGAAGGGCAAGAAGGTGATCAGGAGTATCCAACATGGATTTCCAAAGGGGAAATTAGGCTTAACCAACCTGATGGCCTACTGTAACAAAGTGACTAACTTCGTGGTTGAGGAAGGAGCAGTAAGACTTCAGTAAAACTTAATCCTGTCTCCCATAATATCCTCGCAGACAGGCTGATGAAGTGTGAGTGAAGTGGGCAGTGGAGTGGACTGAAAACTGCCTGAACAACCAGGCCCATGTGGTTGTGATCAGGGGCACAAGTCCAGTTGGAGGCTAGTCACTAGTGGTGTACTCCGGGGTTTGCGGTTTGGGCCAGTACTATTTAACAGCTTTGACAGTGACCTGGGCAATAGGGCAGAGTGTGCTCTTAGTGAGTCTGCAGATGGTAAAAAACTGGGAGGAGTAGCTGCTAGACCAGGTGGTGGTAAAAAACTGGGAGGAGTAGCTGCTAGACCAGGTGGTGGTTCTGCTGTTCAGAGAGACCCCAACAGACTGGAGAGCTGGGCAGAGGAGAACCTCATCATGTTCTATAATGGGAAACCTCATTAACTTGGGGATGAGTAACCCCATGCACCACTGCACACTGGGAGTGGACTGGTTTGAATAACACTTTTGCTGTGAGGGTGATCAAACAGTGGGACAGGTTGCTCAGAGAGGTTGTGAAGTCTCCATCTGTGACAAAATTACAAAGCTGATTGCACATGTTGTCACCTGACACTGAAGGGACAGTTCTTCTAGAGATCCTTTGCAGGATGATGGTGGTGCTAGTTGTAGTTAAAATTAAAGCTTTATTTTTGTAACAGGATGTTATGATTAATATAGCCAGATTTTATGATCAGAACGGCACAGGATTTCTACAAGCAGAATAAACATAGTAACATAATACAGAATTTATAATACACAACTTATGGTTTCTAATCACCTAAGTAATACAGAATTTATTACACAATTTAGTCTATAATTTCTAGAAAATCAGCTAGACCCTCTGGAGATCAGGTCCAATCTTAATATGTGGTTTGCTGTATCAATATAACAATTATAATCTAGACTTGAAAATTGTGTAGAAGAATATGAGTCACTCAGTCCTCAGAGGAAGCAGATGATGGTGGAGTTGTCCTTGCACTGGGGAGTAATGGGTTTCACCGTCCAGCAGCAGCTCTGGTCCATGTTCCACATTTAGGCCTTGTAACCACTTGGTTTTCATGGGTGGTGCTTTGGGTGCTGTGACACTTCCCTGTTCTGTGACTGGTTCGTCACCATCATCTGGCTGGCTGGGTGCCTGGGACCTTCAAGGCCAGTAGGGAGAGGAGTGATCAGCCTGGTGCCCAGGAACCTTGGAGCCAGTAGGGAGGGGAGGAAGAAATCTCTCTTTTGTTTGCTTGGTTCACAGGACCTTCAGGGCCTGGTAATGAGGGAAAGGGAAGGCAAGTGTGACCTGCTTGGTCACAGAGAGTGGCTGCTTGCCTCATAAAATGGTATTAATTGTGCTGACTACATTACCAGGGTTTGGGAGCAGGGGCTGCTGGTCACATGGCACTGGGCAGCCTGCTCTGGCTGACCCGGCTTGAGCTGACGAGGTTGGATTAGATGATCTTAAAGAGTCCCTCTCAATTTCAGTCTTTCTTTGGTTCTGTGAAAGCTTGTACTGGCATTGGAAGCAGAGAATGGCTTTAATATGATCCTTGAGGCATTTATTTCCTCTTTGTGGGCTATGGTATTCATCAGTGGAGAGATAGGCTTGTCTTTACAACCACTGCTTTTCTGTTTTCTCTGTTTCTTAAACTGTTCTGTATCTTTCTTTTGGTTTTCTTTGTGTATGTGTAATTTTATTTCTTGCAGTTGTTTTTTATAAATTTAAAAAATAAGTTGTCTTTTACTTGTAGCAAGAAAACTGACTCAGGGTTTATATAAAAGTATGTTATTTTTCTATCATTGGTTATAAAAAAACCCAAACACCAAAATGAGAAGGAATTAGATTTTGTTTAATGCATTGGATTGCATGAGCCACCTGTAATATAAATTTTCTTAAGTTTTAATAACCTTTAGAATATGAGTTATGATTTGTGATGCTTTTGTCTTTGTGAATTAATGTGCCTTTTCATCAAACAGCTTTTAAAGTTTTGTCTCTTGCATTACAGGAAAGCGGGTTGCAGTATAAGAAGTTCATGGCCTACCCTTGGATCCTGACAGTTACATGGCCAGTGGACATGGTAGGACTCTTATAGTTCTCTGCAACTGTAGGATGTTATTTTCTGTGGCTGTGTTGCCTGTTCCCAGTGTGGGTGAATACATCAGAACAGTCACCTTAAACTCTGTTACCGAATGGAGATAACCCTGCACTTCCAGGGTCGGCTTCTCTGGTCTTTTTTTGACCTTAGGTTTAGATGAACACGTGATTTTGAAGTGCCTGTTTCCCACTATTGATGTCAAAGGGACATCAGCATTTTGAACAGACTGGTGTATGTCAAGTTGTGGTGGTGTTCAGGAATGTTCCTCATCCCTTCCAGCAAGTCTACACCCACAACTCTGTGTGACCCTAAATGTTTGATTGAAAGAATAATTTGAGAACAGACCCAAATGTCTCTGTAATGCCTCTTTTCATACAATGCTTGCAGCGTTGTGGGGCATTTGTTTTAACTCCTTGTTGGCACTTCATTTTGATGTTCCTCTCTTTCCAGAGCCCCCCTATGAAAGAAAGAAACATTTGCAGGATGAGTCAGAGCAGGAGCCTCAGCTGAATGATTTGAATAGGTCTCTGGAAGAACCTGTGTTAAATACCTACTCTGACTTGGTTTGTGGAAGTAGAGTTGCTTCTCTCTAGTGGTTATGGAGGGAATCTAAGGGAATCCCAGGATAGGTGCATGAATTAAGGTGGTGTGCCCATTGTGCTGTCTGTGTATTTACAGTACGCATGTTACCACTAAACAGTATCCCCATAGGATAAACATAGACAGTGGAAATGCTCTTAAATAGTGAGGTGTCTTTCTGTATTTGTGCTGCTTTTCAGACTGAGGAGTAAGGTTATGGTGATAAATTAGCTCTTTTATGATATTGTAGGTTCTTTCTACTGTCTGTGTCATAATCAAGGAACATTAAATGGAGCCTGCTGGGGACTTACCTTTTTGTCTTAGCATGTCCTACTGCTGCTAGGCTCTGAACTGACTCTTACAGCCTGATCAGGAACACATCCCAAATTCCCAGGGTGCTTAGGCCTGCAGGCATTGCGCATGCTTTTATTTTTCCGAAAAGCAGTGAGTCCTGTCCTTTGGAAACAAAGTTACAAGAGAAGAGCATGGCCTACACTTTACCAGTACATGAGGTCATTCTAGGTGTGAAGCTCTGTTAGAATACAGCTGAGAAGGTGACTGACTAACTAGTGAAGGAACAGCTGAGTAGTGGCCTGCCTTCAGGATGAAATTTTTCATAGTGAGTGAAATTTTGGAGTTCCCTGGCTCTGTTCACTTCTGGAAACTATCAAGATGCAAATTCATGTTCAGAGCTGTCTGGGCAGGGAATGCCAGGAACGTTTGTGAGATGCAAATGAAGTAAATGTTTACACTGCCTGAGGTTGCCATCTACAAAGTCTGCCAGCTGTCTGGGTTCCTTGTGGCAGTAGAGACTGTACTGTGAACGCTCTTGTGGCTTTATTGTAGCTTGCTGTTTTTGCATAATGTCAGAGGTATTACCTATTTACTGTTTCTGTGGCAGTTCTCGGAGGCCTAGGTGCTGGTGGTACAGGTGAATGACTCATATTTGTCATTAAGCTGTAGGCTGATAAACTCCTTAAGGTGGCAGTGCTGCTGAGAAAAAGTGTCCCATCCTGCTCACACCACAGTTGTCTGTTTTCACTTCTCAGTCACTTCAGTTTCCTCCTGGATTTTACCACACACTTGCAGGAACAGGAAGGGCAGGGAAGTGAGGAAGCACTACTCCTGGTGAGGAAGTCGAAGAGGCCAGGAGTGCTCATGGTTTATGCTGGTGAAAGTTATTTATGATGCTGTGGTTTCTTCACAAGCCCTCTCCCACCTTTCTGTTCACAGCTACTCTCATCCATTGCTTTCAGATGTGAATTATCATGACAGTGTAGCTCTAATGAAGCCAGTTTGTCTCTGTGCTTGCTTGTAACCTAGTTGCATGCTCCTGCTTTGGAGTAATAACCCTTAAAAAAGGTATAGGGGGACTGAAGTGACTGTCAATAAAACTCTTTGATATTAATTGGTTGAGATGTAAATGGTATGCACAAACAAAACAGATTAGTATGTTTTCTCTTGACTTTTCTTGTGCAGGACAATGAAGACTATCCACTGATCAGAACTGGACCCTATTGGAAGAAGTTCAAGGCCAATTTCTGTGAATTTATTGCCGTGCTTGTCCAGCAGTGCCAGTGCAGCATCCTGTATGATAGCTACTTGATGGACACTATCATCTCACTGCTTACAGGCTTGGCAGACTCCATGGTCAGAGCATTTAGACACACAAGCACTTTGGCAGGTAAAATAGCTCACAGAGTTGCTGTTCATGAGTTTTGATTTGTGTAGGAAAAAAACCCCAAACAACTGCTCAAAGTTGCAAAGCTCTCTTTATTTGAGCTGTTGTTCTCATATGCATTGACAGTGCCTTCCTCCTAATGTGTGTAACTGTAATACAGACGTGGGAGCAAATCATTTACCTGAGTGGAATTTGGATACTTTAGATATGACAGATCTTTTTTCTTTCCAAAGGTATTTTCTTTAATGCCTGACGTGATTAACTTTAGAATTTTGATTCAGATTATTTTTTTCAATAATTGATTTTTCACACTCAGTTTTCTATTTTGTTATTTTCCTCCCTCCACTAATTAGTGTAATAAGGTTGCTTTAAATGCTTCACCTAAAAAGTTCTCTTTGGAGAGCTGCTGCTCTTGTGATACCTGTGCTAAAAAGAACATTGCTTGTTACATGTTTTTATTTCATGCATAATGATGATATTAAAGCTACTGCTTTATTTTTTTTAATCCCCTAAAGCCAGTAAGTACCCTTTTTGCCATGCAAAGAGCACTTGAAGTATAATTTGTTCTCAAGTACACAATTAGCTTTGAAGGCTCCAAAAACCCAGTTGAAATCTGTGCAGACCATCTGGTGATCCTTAGAGGAACATCAATTTTTGTCAACTCAAGTGAAAGATTAAGATTCTCAGGCTTTTATGGGCCAGTTTCACTGTTGGACTTTGTTTGTTTGTTTGGGGTATTTTGGTAGTGAAAATCACCTGTTCCACCATTCTAGATCCTTTAACAGAAATATCAAAATGACATAAACTAAGAGTTGATCAGTACATTACTTCTCTGCCTAGAACTCTGGCCAAAAGTTGTAAATCACCAGTAACATCATTAAAGTTTCCTTTTTTGACCATTGTCTGCCTTTAAAATAAACCCTGTATTTTGAAACGAAGTACTGTAATCTAGTACTGTTTGTATTTTGGATGATAAACTGAATTTGGCTAACCATATCCTTTTTGTGGTAAAGTGGTGAATATAATTATGGTACATATCTCTGAGCTAAGCTAAATATGTTTGATTTGTTTCTTTTTTAGCAATGAAACTTCTGACAGCAGTTGTAAGTGTACATCTGAACCTTGATGTCAACAAGCACAACGTTCAAAGATTATATGAGGTGAAGAAGAAGAGGATGAGTAGCAAGAGGACCAATTACAGACTTGACCAGCTAGAGAGAAAAAGGAAAGAGGTTAGGCAGGTGTCTTGTATGGGGGATGTGTGAAGATATGAAAAGAGGGATTGCTTACAGCTTGCTTTTGGGTTACTGCAGTTCTTACATTCATATATTTATCTAATATATGTTCATATATTTATCTAATGTGTGATTCAGAGCCGTTTTGATTGGCTAGATGAAGTGGTACAAAAATTACTAAGGTAATAACTGCCCTATGTCCTGTCAACTTGTGATGTCTGTCTTACTAATTGCTTTTCCAAATTGGCATCTTTAGCCCTTGACCTTAACACAAATACAGATTTATGCACATGTAATTGCATTAGTAGCTCTAGGGTTGTGGGAGTGCAGTTTTTGCATATGTTTATACAAATGCAAGCCAAAATGTTACTTCTTGAACTGAATTTCAGTGAATGAAAAAGGACAAAGGATAGCTGTCCTCTCTGCGTAAGTAATGCATTATAAAAATGCCTGTAACTTCAGGTGTGATCTGTATCTTTCCTGCTGTTCAATTTTTGTCATTTCTTCCCTGCTCAGCCAGACAGCTCCTTATCAACTCCCAGAGACAGGCCTATAGCTGTAAGAAAGAATTCTGGCTTGAGGGTGGAGGTAACTTCATGCAGGGATATCAAACATAGTTCCTTCTCACCTGACCTTAAAATCAGTTAACTGTGTTCTGAGCTGTTGATGTCCATGGGCTTCCCTGTTATAGAAACAACCACGTTTTTTTTTGTGGGAAGAAGCGTTTGGGTGAGAGAAGAGTTTTTAGTATCATCATAAATCTGATCTTACGGGCAAAACAGAGGAAATGTGCGTGTTGGGGAGAACACCCAAACTTGTCACCCTTCTTGATGCTGTTTAAATGCATAAAAAGATAATTTGGATCTATACCTGAAGATTGCTTAATAGTTGTGCTGTATCTGTCTGTGTATTGATAGATCAAGACTCACCGTATCAAACAAGAATTTTTTTTATCCAAGCTAGTGGTTGGTATTTGATAACCTTTCATCAGGGTTAGCTACAAAAAGGCCAACTGCTCGTGTAGGTACAGACCACTTGTTTTACATGGGCCCTGTGTGTAAACACGAGCAGTTTGCACCACAGTAGGATTGTAAGTGCACTGATAGAAATTTTTCATGTGTAGTGAATTGTGGAACCAATATTAACATGCAGTGCTCCTTGTATTTCAGTATGAGCATAAGCTTCTAGAGATACGGAATATGATGAATGCCATTTTCAAAGGGACATTCCTAAAACGCTACCGGTAAGAGTCAAAATAAAGCTGTGATATGTATCTGCATTCTCAGAAAGTCTTCCTCAGATTGTCCAGACACCAGAATCAAGTTAGACATCCCGAAGGCACTGAGGGTGTCAAGGAAATTGTAGAAGTTAAATTATTTTAAAGAATTTGGGTTTATGAAAGTACCTCTCTTAAGTATGATTATGAAGTTCTTGCTGGCTATAAAGCAGTGCATTTGTGATTGAGAAGATATCCAGAATTACAAAATAACTGTTTCATGAAACATTTGTAGCTAAAAGTAGCCTAATTGTCAATTGAAAACTAACTTGAAACATTAATATCAGGATACTTGTAGTATTTTGGTTTATACATGCTTCTGCAATTTCAGAAAATAAAATTACTGCAAAAATATAATTAATATTTAGTCATCATTTTCTGTGTACTAATATTAAAATTTTATAATTTCACAGGGATGTGAGCCCTGAGATCCGAGCAACTTGCATTGAAGAAATTGGCAGTTGGATTAAAACATACCCAGATACTTTTTTAAATGATAGCTACTTAAAATACATTGGGTGGATGTTGTATGATAAGGTAAAGTTTGAATTTTTCTTACTGGGGGCAGTAGATGGGGATTTCTAATAGTATTCTTTAAATATTTTTTTTTCTAAAAGAATCCTGTCATTTAAATTCTTGAGAGTAGATGTTTAAAAATTTACTTTGTTTCCTGTTTCAGGTTTTATTTATAAAGCCATTGTAGCACTAGGTAACAGAACGATTTTTCCAGTTCTGTAGCAGTGTGTGTCCCTGTGTGTGCAGTTATTTTTGTGTGTTACTGAATTGGGAGCTATTACTGAGCTGTAAAATGGCCTATATCCTTTAAGCTCATGCAGTGTTAACTGTTGACTGAAATTTTGCTTTTAGGTTTGATGGCTAAATTTAACATTTAGTTTTATTTTATAAAAATTAACAAGTATATAGTTAGAGTAAAATAGTAATCAATATTGCATTTTTCATATGGAATTAAAAGGATAGATACAATATTTACAGAAAGTCCAGTCATTTCCCAGATGGTTTTCTCCTTTTCCTTATAGTAAGTTTTTCTTTTTGTGTAGAAACAGGTTTAAAAAAAAACAAAACCCAAACAAAAAAAACACCACAAAACCCAAACAAACAAAACTATGAAAAACCCCAAACAAAAAACCAAACAAAAGCCCCCCACCAAAACAACCAAACAAAAAAGCTAACCAAAAGAAAACAGTAATTCAAACCCATGCTTTTTCCTCATGCTTCTAGAATGCATGAGAAGTTCTAGGGATACCTACCGCAAGTGGCTAATGATGGAAATTGGCACACTGCGTGTCCGCAGGCTGTCTTTACATTCTGTATGCATTCCGAAACATCCCCCGGTTTTGTGTCAGCTTTAGGCAATGTTTGTGTCCTGTGAATAAAATTGTAGTTTACCAGAAAGCCGGGAGAGGGAGCACAAAGCCTCTTACTTCCTGCCTTGTGCCATTCCTGTAAAGGTAGTATTTAAATGTTTGAGAACAACAAGTCTATCAAGAGCTGTAGTGTTTTCCTGCATAAATTTTGTCTGATCAGAGTATCTTTTTAGTACACGTTCACTTGGGAGAATTCTCAAAAGAAAAAGTGGGTTTTGAATATGATGTGTCTTCATTCCCAGTGCTGTACAGTGAAAATTAACAGCTGGTGTCTCTGATTAGTGCACGTAGCTCATCTCCTGTCATTTATTTTGCACTGGAAACGGTTGTTTTTCTGAAGGTGCTTCTCTGAAAGCTGTGCAGCTGCAAGCAGGGCGAGGCAAAGTGAGGAGTGTTCCGTACCCCACGCGGGGCCGAGGCCGTGGGCGTGCACTGCTGGTGGCTGCAGGCCCGCCTGCGCTGCCCGATTTGCAGCCACTGTTAAACTGCCTGATTCCAAAATGAGAGCAGGGCACTTTTGGCAGCAGCAGGAGCAGCAGTGCTTTTATATACATCTGAATGTTATTTCCCACTACTCTTCCATAATAAGCATTTCCATCCCATCTTGGTGCTGGTGGACGGTAAGAAACTGATATCTCCCAGAGCCAATTTTCCTTTAGAATATGACATGGAGAAGTTTGCCAAATAGTTTAGACCCCAGAGTGGAACAAACACAAAAGTATTTGAATGGTGGTGGAAAACGTGGCCAGCATCATCTACTGTACTGTAAACAAAGATGAAGTTCAGTCACTTGTGAATCTTTAAAGCAGAGAGAGGAGGGGAAAGGAAACGTAAAATTAACTTTTTGTCTTAAGTCTTTTATTTGAATATAATTGTTCTTTCTTCCCCATGAGATGCCATTTTGCCATTATATACTGATACAAAACACTATATTTTTAGGTGAAAGCTTATTTCCTAGGTGGAAGAAGGTGCTCTAAATTCAGGGGTAATGTGCTCAGAATTGCATATGAAAATCTGTCTTTTGCTCAGTAAGAGCTGCAGAACAATGTTATAAAGATACATTTTTGAGTAGTTTACATTCATCTGCTACAAATACTTAAGTTTTTATTTTTGAAGACCAACAGCTGATGCTAGATACCATAGCTGTGTGCAGTTGAACAATGTTATATGTAAGCCCAGTCACCTATCTTATGCTCAGAGGCACTAGTGTTCTTCCAAGGGAATATATGGTTACTAAATCGTCATCCAGATCCAATCAAAGCAGTGCTGATCTGAGCAGCAGATGCTGAAGGGAAGAGTTAAAGACTAGAAAAATCAGGACAATGAAGAATAAGAATGGGGAAGGTGGAAGGCAGAACTAGCAGACAGGGAGACAGGGACAGTGGAGATGCACACTTGGAACCTCCTACCATGTTAGACTAGCTTTGTCTGGAACTTCAGGTTAAGTAATTGAGCTTTTCACTTTAGACTATGAAGAATACCCAAAGAAATCCTGTGGAAACAGAAAGTTGCTGTTAAATTGAACTTCTATGTCCTGATCATGTGACCCTCCTGGGCAAATTTCAGGAAATTGAAAGGGTTTTTAGTTTTGCCTCCCATTCAGCATGACTGCAGAAACTGATTCTGTGGTTATGACTCCATCAAATGAACATGTTAACATAGTGGTTTTCTGCTACATAGGTCATCTCTGTGCATATGTGTGGTTTTCTGGATTTTTAAATTGTTTTACCTTGACAGGACAGGGAAGCTGGATTGTCTTCACTATTCAGGAGTAATACAGAAGTAGACCTAGTTTTCCCAGTTTCCTCTGTTATTTGTGGAGTGTTGAGGAGAAAACAAGTGACTCAACGGCCTCATCAAATCATCCATGTCCCAGCCTGTATTTGTAAGGCTTACTGAATGGCCCCATCTCTGTGATTGTGGTGAGGCTGAAATCACATAAATGAATGTGTGCAAGCAGTGCTAGAGCCCTCACAGAGCTCTTTGAGGTCACTAGAGCTGCCCACCATCTTACTGATGTTTTCTGCCAGTCTGTTTCCAGCTCAGGGTCAAAATATACTATGGTACAGCTGAGGGACAGTGTGTGTTCAGAGTACCCTGAAAATGTGCTTATGTAATTCCCCTTCACTCTGTCACAGCTTTGAAAGACCAAACAGGCAGGTATTTCATCGAGATTAGACTGGTAGTTCTGGCAGGGCGAGTCGATGGCTGGGTGTTTGCACTGCCTACTTTATGTTTGAAAGGAGCTGAAGGTAAGTAGTGAGTTTTAGAAGGGTGTGACATAGTTTTGAATGATCAAGGAGCCATGAGGAGTGATGAATGTAGAAAAGGAGAGGCAATTGAGAAGGAGAAAATGCAGCTGAAAACAGGAAAACAGCAGAGCTAGTCAGAGTAGAAATAGGTATTTGTTCATAGTTACTAATTTTCTCAAGACTTAAACATACACGTCTAGGGTTATGACTGAGAGCTTTCAGGTGGGAGCAGATACCTTAGAAGGCAGGTGGTGAAGTTTAATATATTAAGCTTTTACCTGCAGATCTGCACTTGAATGTCACCTGACTGACAAATGCAAATGACTGTACCAGCTGCATGGCAAGAGCTATATGACCATGCAACAAACAATCACAAACTTTTTTTCCTTTTTTTTTTCTTCCTCCTTTTCCCAAAGCACAAATGGAGCCCTTACTCACAAGCAAAGCCTTGTGTTAAAATATTGAGGGCAGCTGAAGCTGGGATTGCAGGACATTGGCCGAGCTGAGCTTGTGCCAATGGCAGTGATGGGTGCCAAGTTGGAACTGTTTGTGAGTTCTGTGCTCTGGAGCCCTTGTGGCTGTAGCAAGCAGCAGATGTGGGCAACAGTCTCTTTCTCAGACAAGGCTTTTAATTTTAAAGTACAATATAGAATGTTTACTGCTGGTGTGTCACTGGCAGATCAGAGAGCAGTACTCAAGAGTTACTTGTTGATCTTTCATTTTGTATTTCTAGCAAAAAGCTGTCTTATGCAAAACTTTTGGTGGGAGGCTGCTACTGGGTATTATCCTTTGCTTTCCAGCTAAGCCGGTGAGCGGTAGCTTGCAGTAATGGATAGCCTGTGTGTAGGTGGTCTCCTTTCTTGGGTTTCCTTGATTATTATTAGCATTAAGCTATTAACAATAACCTATTGTTAGCAAGAGGAATTGAGGAAGCAAGATGAAGAGACAGATTCAAAGCCTGCACTTCATTTAAGTGTCTCTGCTGATAACCTTAGCATTATAAGGTTACAGAACACAGTGATTTTTCTGTTAGATCCTCACAGTTATTCTCCTAATGCCATTTAAAGCTTTGTCATTTGAAAGGTGTAGTGATAAACGTGACATAATTTAAAAGCTGGATAAGGAAAAGACTTCTTTTTGAGGCATCTGTGAAGCAGCAGTACTAGTAGTATAAAATAATACCTTGAAAGGATAAATATGCTTTGCCTAAAGTAACTAATTGGGCAAAATTGAAAGCAACCCTTTTCTTCTTAGAATGCTTAAAATACAACGTTCTAGTGTCAAACAGAAATATAGAGAAGGTGTAGTGTTTAAGTCTGTATCTGTAAGAACCCACAGTAAGCTAGTGCATTTCTAAGGCGTACCTCTTCCTCTGGGAATCTTTCAGAATTTCTTGGAGTCATTGACTCTGTTTAACACTTGTCTGAGGCAAATGCTGAAAGGAAGCAAGCAAAGTCTGATGGGTGGCAGAGTGCTGGCCATATTAAGTAGGTTATCCATACCCTGTGTCTTTAACAGGTGAATAGCACAATTCCTGCATCTTTTGCATTCTGTTGCTTTTACTAACTTTAAGTTCTGTGAGAGTTTCTTTGACTCTTACAGAGCCTAACACAAGTTTCAATGTCACCTTTAAGTTTGCGGGGTTGAGGGGGATGGGAGAGATGCACACAAACAAAATGGTGCTGATAGTAACGAAGATGAGGCAGTATTTGGGTAGTCTCCTGTAGGCACCCACAAAGAACTCTTGTTTACATAATGTGATTGCCAATGGTGAGTGACATCAGAGATACATGTTGTGTACTCTTAGCTCATTTCTCTTTGTTTTCTAGCAAGCAGAAGTGCGGTTGAAGTGTCTTCTGGGACTGCAAGGAATTTATAGCAGAAAAGAACTTGTTTCCAGAATGGATCTCTTTACTAGCAGATTCAAGGTGAATAGATTACTCTTCTCTATTTTATAAGACTGGGTTGGGTGTATACACAAGGTCTAGTGTTTTGATGGGAGCTGATCTCCCCACTTAACTCCCTCTTGACTGACAAGAACTTACAGAGTACTGCAGAAGCAGCCTGCTTCACTGAGTGGATGAAGGAATTTTTGCAGAGATGTTTCCCTCTATTTCTATGGATTTTTCTGTTTCACTTTAGTTCATGCACAGAATGGTGTTAGCGTGCATTATGGTCACTTATCTTCACCATCCATCCAGAATGGCCCAGATGTTTTTTTACAGGGTCTTTGGCAGATGACAAAGAGTTTCATACTCTAAAGGTCCCTTTTTTGCTTCTCCTGACAATGTGTACACCTTGTAGACACTGTATTGGCTGACCGTGCATCATACAGATGTGGGAGTGGCTCTCTGATGATTCACCATGTCAGTGTGAATCTTTAAGAAGGATCACTTACCTCCTTTTTGAACAAGTCAAGTGATGCACTGTAATTTTGAGAGCTTGTTCCATGACCACACTGGCCCTGTACACTGCCTTTATCATATTCCAATATCCCAATATCCTGACTCATTTAAGAAGTAAGCCTTTTTTTTTTTTTTTTTTTTTTTCCCCCCAGTCCTGCCCTTGGTAATGATTTTGTCAGCTACTCTTACGTCAGTGGGGCTGTGCCTTTTCAGTATTTGAGTGAGAAAGCTCAGGATGCTGTGTTTGATATGTCAGTCCCTTGAATCAATACATACTCAATGCCTGCATGTGGTGTTAATTCATGTACTTTTTGCAGAAGGTGCAGGGCTTCCCTGTATGTCAGAACAGTTGCTAGTAGAAAAAAATACCTATAGCACATCCTTAAAGAATGAGAAATAGATTAATTTTGTTGTCTTAAGAATAAATTATTCAGACTGAAACTTGGCTAAGATTAACCTCTATTTTAAACAGTTATGTGTCAGTCCCTTATATTTCTGTCTAAAAGAATGTTGCTGTAAGCTGTGTAATCAGCTGCAGTATTGGTATTCAAAGACTGATGTAATACCTCCAGTCTGTTTGTGCTGTGATCTCATCCTCTGTGGAGGATGCTGCATAAATGGATTGTTGCAAGCTATGTCCCCCAATCAAAAAAACCCCAACCCAAACACAACAACATCTTCTCCTCTGAACAAAAGAAACCCGGAGAGCTACACACAAAATACAGACTGATATGGAATCTTTCAAAATTTAAATCATGTTTTCTCAGTGGTGTGGAATGTAATCAATAACCATCATTCCATTTCCCACAAGTGGGAGTTTTGCATGCTCCCTCTGTTACCCTTCAGTGTCCAAACTCAGGAGTTAGGGACATCTACACCTGGCAGCTGGCTGTGAGAAAAAGAAAGGTGCAAAGTAGAACCAACCTAGAGATTTAGAAATGATATGTTAAGTGAGAAAGCTGTTAGTCCCCAGATAAGCAAGTCCGAAGGTTTAACGCACCGTAAAGATGTAGGCCACACTGAGGAGTGTGAATTCTTGGGTACGTGGGGTTGGAGAATTTCCACTGTTTTCTGAGGTGATTGCACATGTACCAGGTTACAACAGTGTGAACTCTGAAGGTCAGGAATATTGCTGCTATTCCATGAAGTACCTTTATGACTCAGGTCCTAATTGTCTTTCCAGTAAGGAACTGGCTTCTGTAACATATAGGTACATGCACTTTATTGTTGATGGGAGAAACTGATTATATAATGCTTGTAATTTGAGGCTTACCTTCATTTAACATGCTGAAGTGCCAGTAGTAACGTCTTAGAAACAAGTTGTCAGTCACTTTTAATTTGTAGACTGTAGTTGATTTCTTATGAACGCATACATTACATCTATAAAAAAATATCATATTACTACATGATTAATTCAGTTAAAAAATTAACATGCTGTTAATTTTCAGGGGCTGGGGAACTACTTGGTAGTAATCAAGTTGCCTTATGTCTCTTAGGAAATAGCTGCCGAAATAAAAATAAATCTCTGCTATACTAGTGTAGATGATCTAGCTGTAGCAAAAATATGTTTATTGAGATCAAACCATGTTACATCTTTTTATTGTCATTTTACATCCATTAGGATCGAATTGTGTCCATGCCTCTGGACAAGGACCATGAAGTAGCGGTTCAAGCCATGAAACTCTTGATGCTTATGTCACAGTAAATAATTTCTTTTTTAATTTACTGTATTGTTTTAATGGCAACAAGATCCAGATAGTGCCCTGACAAATCTTCCTGTAACCGTTACATGCTGGGAAACAGTTGCTCCTGGCAGGGTATGAGTTACAGTTCAAGCTGCTCAAAGACATGGTATTTTCTTTCTGTGGGAAATACCAGTGTTAAGAAAGCCCGTGTGCTGAGATTCAGTATGGAAACTACATTTTTATGTCTTTATATTTCCCTTTGAAAGGAAATTCCACGTTTTCATTTCGGCTTCTCTCAGATAGAGCATCTGCCTGTCTCGAGGGCAGTCCCCACCAGAGATGGAGTCCCTACCCCATTCTCTGTCCCAGGGTTGCCAGGCTTTGACCTTCTGGCTCAGGGACCTCTGCCACCTTCCCTGTCTCACCACCTGCTGCAAGAAGCCTGGATCTTTGAGGCAGTTGCTAGACTTTGGACTTTCAGATTCTTGGCTCCATGGCAGAGAGCCTGGGGGCTGTTGAGCCCACAGCAGACAGGAAGTGAGCAAGCGTATGGTATTTTCATTTTGCTGAAGTGGAAAACTAAAAGAAGAGTTGTATTCTTGGGAAACTGCCTGCCAGCCATAGATTTGGTAGGATAATGGCAAGCTGGAAGTGTGGGGAAAAAATAGACTAACGTTATACAATGACATGAGTGCTGCTTTGGTACATCCTTAAGCAGCATGTTTATTTTAGAAATGGCTTTATTTGCAAAATATGTGGAGAATAAATTCTGTTCTTCTTTTTCAACACAAAATGAGAATAAAAACTCCACTGCATTTCATTGTTAATGCAGTTGAGATGCTAGGACTCAGTAGGTGTCTCTTCTATCTCCGACTCAAAGTTGAGTTCTGCTAGTGCAAATGCTTACATGCACGCACAGCAGGGCGTGTTGCCCACTAGCCTTGGGGGATTTGCTTTTCTGTTTAAGGCAGAAGCATTGGTTGTTGCTAGATGAGGATATAGACCTTAATGGACCAAGTAACGTGGTGTTGTAGGTATTTTACATTACATTTCAAGTAGGTTTGTGTATTGAAGTGCTGCTTTATAGTCTGGTCTCCATCTTGCTTCACACTCGATTGATCTGAGTGGCATTTCTCTGGGCCTACTTCAGCATACACCTCAGAAGAGTGTATGATGCTGTCAACATAGCACACCTTTCAAAAGGGAGTGCCGTTGTTTGGGGCTCACTAGCAGTAGTTAGGGTTACATTGTTCCTGTGTTCACAGCCCTTGATTCTCCATGGTGTGTAGCTGTTGGAACGAAGCACAGTGCTGTCTCTGTGTGTGTGCTGTGTCCCTGTGCTAGGAGGAGCAGCTCACCATTGTTGAAGTACAAAGATGCTATACACCAGTTATGGCTCTCTTGTTCTGTGTCTGAACTAACAAGTGCTATATTGGCACTGCAGCTGTTTATCACCTCTGGCTTTACAATAAAGGATCATGTTCTCAATAATGCGAGCTGCAACTATGAAAATTTGATCAATGTTTCTTTTTCCCTGAAGCAATTTTTTTCCTAATTTTTCTTAAATATGATGTCCAATGTGAATAAATGCCTACTAAAGTTTTCTGAATTATATTTTTCTATCATAAAATGTAGTTTTCATCAATAAAATGAATACATTTTGAAGTAGTTTTTGATTAGGGTGTGTTGAGGCCTGGCAAACACATGCTTCTCTTTCTATTTGCTCATCTGTTGCACAGCCATCCTACTTTCTGCCCCCTCCCCCCCAAGTTGCTCTGAGCCCTGCTGATTTGGCTTAATTATTGGAGTGATGAGGGTGGAAACTGAGGACTCATTAAGCAAATTAAATGACAGCTCTTCTTTTTGATAACGCTAGTTTTTGTAACAGGGGAAAAGCTTATGCCTCAGTATCTACAAAAGTGTCAGGAAGGACTCACTGCTGGTGTTGCAAGAAGGAAAGAAACCTCAGGGCTGTTGTGTCTCAAGTAGGTGCATCTCATAGCTCAAACCCAATATCTAGATATTGAGCAGTAATGCTGCTTCATACATGCAGTAAAGCATGACATGGGGCTGGGAACAACAACGCCCTTGCCATTAAAGAATAATAAATGACAGCTTGTGTAAATGGCACTTCTACTTGTAGGCAGTGAGGTAACAGAATTTTTTGCAGCTTTTGTCATGCTTTATTGGCTTCTCTGTGGATGGCTCATTTTGTCATCTGAAAATTTTGCAGCTGGTTTCTAGTTGCCCAATTTGCTTTTTTAGTGAGACATGAAACACCTTTCAGATCAAGTTTCTTTTCCTACAGCTGCTGGCAAGAACCTCTATCTCACAAACTCCCTGTATTTTATTTAGAGTCATGGATTATTTTAAACAAATAATATAATCTTAATCGTTCAGGTACTGACCTTTAGAACATGTGTCTAATCCTGGAATAAATCTTTTGTTGCTTTGAGATGTATTGGCAAGAAGCAAGGCCAGGAGTAACTCTTCTGCAGTTAGTCCATTGGAAGCTCTGTGACTTTATAGGGGAAAATTTACTATGTCAGTAAGCCTCTTTTACTGGATTCCATAAATGTCTTTTGGGTGAGTATAGTAGCAAGACCTTGTTGCCAATTAATTATTTTTGTGATGTTTCATGGTTACAGTGAAGCTGTGCTCCATGACATACAGTTATCACTGCCTTCCAGTCCTGTGGAATATACATTGACTACTCTGCTTACTACTGGCCCATAAAACTGCTATGCTGTCCTTTACTTGTGCTAGCTAGAGAGGTAGTGAAAATAATTATCTTCTCAATTTACTTAGATGCATTACATTATTAAAGAAGAAGAATCCAGTGCTGATTAAAACCCCTCTTGCTATGCATATAACTGGTTGTGGTTATTTTTTTTTTTTGTTTGTTTGGTTTGGTTTGGTTTGTTTTTTTTTAAATCTGAATTTGTAGTTTCATCTTGTCTATATCTATGAGCTGAGATTTTTTTTCCTTTGTGTTTGTTGCATGTTGTCTCAGTTGAACACCAAGGTCTTTGGGCTAGTAGATTTCTATTTTTACACAGCGTGATGTTATCCCAAAACTGAAATGAGCCTATGAGGTTTAGCATAATAGAAATTATTAATGCTACTGAATTATGCATAATTGTTAGCATTAATGTTGCAAAGGGTCTGAGACAAAATAGAACAGGGAAGGAGATAAAGAGGGAGAAAACATGAATGACAAAGAGAGACCAAGGAATCCTACTGAAAACATTGCACTTTAGGAGGCAAATTAATTTAGTGTGCCTGCTACCAGACAATTCTGTTCATTTTTGTGTACTTAACTGCCTAAAATAGAGGGATTTTGGAAAAGAGCAGCAAAAGTAATTGGGTAACTGTAGTAAATGAATAAGGAAAGGTTACGAGTTGTGCAGGTAGGAGCAGAAATCTACAAATACCTCGAATAAGTAAGTACCAGAGGGGAAAATTACTTTGTATTACATTAGTTAAATTTAACTAGAAATTAAACTAAGTTTTAAACACAGAACTCTGAGGTTTTAAATCTGGAAGAGCTGCACAGTGAGAACTGTGAGCATATGGCACTCACTGAGGACTTGACATAAATAGTTCAAAAACTGTTTAATGCAGCTGATAAATACCACAGTGCTTTGACAGTGGTCAGTAGAGTTAGTTGAACTTAAAAGTCAAGAAACTGGGGCTTAGCATGGTATGCCTAAGTCAAGTAGGGACACATCACTGCTGTGCTTAAAACTTATTCTTCCAGTTCTCAACTGGACTGGGAAGGATGTTTTAGTTTGGAGAGGGAAGGGCTATGCCATAGGAGAAACTTGAAAACTGGTTTGGACAAAGGATGCCATGGCAAATAACAGAAGTTACTAGTTCTAGTGGTAGATGTAGTTGTCCCATGGCAAGTAATTTAGTGTCAGCAGAGAGCTGAACTCTGTGATTCTGTAGTGTTGTTTCATAGCTAAGCCATGGACTTTGGAGGAGAAACTGACGTTTGTTAGGCAAATGCACTGTATTTAGCAAGTTATTCAGTTTATTTGAAGGCTTAAATGCCATTATAAGAAGTGGTTTTATGTGATTGTAAAAAAATAAGCTGAAAAGAGAGGTGTGCTTTGCATACAAATAAGGAAATTATCCACCTTTTGTCTTGTTTAGTGGCTTTTAAGAAAAATAAAGAAATGTTATATTGAAGTTGATAGAAGTAGCATAGGAAGCAGTGGAGCAAATAATACTGCACAGTGCTGATTTCTTCCATCAGTAACTTGCTTGTTGCAGTTCAGGTACTGCCAAAAGGGAATGTCACAGAGCTCCTCATAGCTCTGTGATTCCTTCAGGCCCACCACACCCCTATTCAGGTGGAGTTATGTTAGTACTTTATCGAGCCTATTCCAAATAAAACAAAAATGAAGGCCAAAATAGAACAAAGGCAAATGCTTTCTCCTCTGTTCATTCTTTTCCATCCTTCCAGGTTTATGCTTGCTTGGATGTTACTTTCAGTCATTTTCTGCCATCCTGCACCTCTTTTCAAGAACCTTGAGATCTGTTCTGAAATCTTATCTTTCCTGTCTGAAGCATTACCAAGAAAAAATAAGAATGGCATGTCTCCTAGGGTTATGATTCTTAACCAAACAGTATACCATACAGCATCTGTCTAATGTACATCTTCCTGCATTCTGCCACAGGATGATCACCACCCAGTCACCACTGATCACCAGAGTGTTGTCTTGAAATACCTGCAGTGACAGCAGGGTAGAAGGAGGGAGGTAACAGAACAGATTACCTGATTTTTCGCCTTAAAAATTTTATCTCAGACATGAGAATACTTTCAACATATATTTCAACCTATCAACATTGTGCTCAGTGCACAGATAATGTTTTTAAAATGTATTTGCAGGTTTGGATGTTTAACTTGAATTATTTTAAAATGCAAAATTAAGTTTTTTACCTTGGATTACCAATGTCCCCCTAATGCATGACAGATCTTTCCCTTCACAGCCATTAAAGCCAAAAAGAACAGCAAAACTTTGAAAAGTGCACCAGGTGCATTTTTATTTTACTGTTGTGATTTTGATGGTTATCCTTGGTATAAGCAATAGCATAGATCAAGAGAGCTGACTCCAGCGATCATGTCTCTTGTGTGCAGTAAAATGGAACAAAAACCAAGATAGGAGATCTTTCAACTGGTGCCATATGCAGAACAAAATGGGCCTGTGATCACTTCCTAGAATATCTCAACTTCTTCATGACACGTTCACACTGAAGTGCAGAGAAAATGGTATGTCATGACACTGGTATGTGGCAGGCTATGCCTGTTTATTTTTAGGCACCTAAACACTGGCAGGCCCTCTGGCTTAACCTTTATCTGGTGCTTGGCATTCTGAGGGCTGTGAATTTGCAGCAGCATTATTGCTGTATTTGAAGTATTCTTTGAATGTTTGGCGATTGGCTTATATATGTAAAAAGGAAAGGCAACCATTTACTGTAGTAGTATTAGTGGTAGCAGGTGTAGTCAAGTGCTGCTACTTCCAGAGGCACGTAAAATCCCTGAGCACCCATTTGAGTGGGAGTCAGGAGTTTCAGCCTCATTGTTTCACAGAGATTAATGTGTGAGCAGTATGTCAAAAGTAGCAGCAGTCCACACAGCTATTCCCTCCCATGTAAGAAAGAAAAAGATCAGGTGCTCAGGTGGTGTCATGAGTGTCTGTCACCCTGTGCTGCAAAGAGAATGGGATGTTTTCATCTCCTTTGCTTCTGTGCCATTAGGGAGTTCTTCATACATGGCCAGGGCTATTGCATCTGACCTGCTCTTGTCTTGAGGAGGGAGGAAATAACACTGCTGTAAATCAGTGTAACTGGGGTAAATTCATAGCCTTTTGCAAGACAAAGTTAAGAAAAAGGAGGTTGGGGTTTCAGGATCATAGAATGGTTGAGGTTAGAAGGGACCTCTGGAGGTCATGAGCCAGTTGCTCAGGACCATGTTCAGACAGCTTTTGAGTATGTGCAGTGATGGAGACTCCACAACCTCTCTGGGAAGCCCGTGACAGTGCTCTGTCACTGTCAAAGGAAAACGTGTTTGTTGATGTTCAGAGGGGACCTCTTGTATTTCGGTTTGTGGCCATTGCCTTTGGTTCTGTCACTGAGCACAGCCTGGCTCCATCTGCTTTGAATCCCCCTGCATTTTAAATCCCTGACAGTGCTAAAAAATATTTGTAGTGGTCACTCCAGTCATACTCTCAACTAATGTGAGCTCCCTTTTTTTCAGTCATGTTGGAGGATCAGAAATGGTGTGACCAGCAGGCAGAGGGGTGTGATCATGCTCCTGTACTCAGCACTGGTGAGACCAGACCTTGAGTGCTGTGCCCACTTTTGGGTACCACAGGATTAGAAGGACACTGAGGTGCTGGAGCAGGTCCAGAGAAGGGCAGTGAGGCTGGTGAGAGGGCTGGAAAACATGCCTTGTGAGGACTGGCTGAGGGAACTAGGATTGTTTAGCCAGGAGAAGAGGAGACTGAGAGGTGACCTTATTACTCTCTACAACTACCTAAAAGGAGGTTGTAGTGAGGCTGGTGCTGGTCCCTTCTCCCAAATCATTGATGATAGGATGAGGGGAAATGGCCTTAAGTTGCACTAGGGAAGATTTTGATTAGATATTAGGAAGAATTTCTTTACTTGAAAGAGTAGTGAGACATTGGAACAGGCTGCCCAGGGAGGTGGTGGAGTCCCTATCCCTGGAGTTGTTCAAAAAATGAGTGGATGTGGCACTTGAGGGCTGTGGTCTAGTGGTTAGGGAAATGTTGGGAGAAAGGTTGGATTTGATGATCCTAGAGGTCCTTTGCAACCATAGTGATTCTACGATTCTATGTTTTGGGGCTTTGTGACTTGTGAGGATGCTAAAGGATGTGATGGGTTTGGAGACAAATGGGCAAGCACAGGAAGGGCTGCTCATTTTTGTAAGACAACACTCCCAGCAAATGAAGAGCATGAACGCTTGGTTTTAGAGAAGGTATCGGACCACAGGTGTAGGTGGTTTTAAATTGTTAAGTAATAAATAAAGCCCCTTTCCCCTCACCTGGCTGTAGTAAGTGTAAGGATCTCGTCATAAGTTGTTCTTTCATTCTCTAAAGTAGCTTGGTCCAGTGATATTCCATGGCAGTAAGAAGCAGGCATTTTGAAATTGTACTCCTTGCTGTGGGCTTCACTCCTCTGGTATCTCTTCAGAGGGTTATTCAACCTTGATGCTTCCATCTCATTTTTGTAAAAGGTTGATGTTAATGCCATTTTAACCTCTCACAGAGTGTTCTAGGTCTTTTAGTTGGTGTGTGGTATTCTCAAGATGTGTAGTTGAATGAAAAAAATGGTGACTTTGAGTGTGTTTGCGCAGAAAGGCCACAGCGTGCTATCAAGAATGCTTAGTGTAATAGAATATAGGTTTTAAAATACTGTAATAAATATTTTAAAAATAATTTTTACTGTAAAAAGAAGACGGCTTCTTGTTTATTGTCATCTGTGGTCAACATCTAAGCATAAAGTAGAGGCATGATTATTAGTGTTAGTCTTTTTACTGCAACCATTAATCAACCTTAATTATACTTTAAGTTACTGTTCATGTCCATGCAGTGGGGCTGATGCATTGTGCTTTGCTCACACCTCCGTTTCTCTACACAGTGCGTAAAAGAAGGCTGCCCGTTTTGTTTGATAGCATTTTAGATAAGCCCTGCAAGAATTTAGCTGCGTAAACAAATGGCACAGCTAAGGAGAATCAGGTCTAGTAAAAACTGGACATAGCATTCATGATATTCTTTGCAGATAAACCTGAACTGTAACTTCCGTTGTTATTTTTACTTAGGAACTGCGAGGATGTGTTATCAGCTGAGGACTGTGGAACCTTACACCAGCTTGTTTATGCCACACACCGTCCACTTGCAGTAGCAGCTGGGGAATTCCTTTATAGAAGGTATCTCTGCCCGCGTGCCTACTTCTTGCATATTCTCGTTTGCTTCAGGATGAAGGTGGATTTATTTAAGAAGGGATGTTAGGCATTCATTTTCCTGCTAGAAATACGTACCACAAAGGTGCTTTCTTCTGCTGAATCAGAAGAGAAATGCTGTCTGGGGGTAATCGTTTGCTCTCCTGCACAGCCCTGGCACAACAGGCATGAGAAGAGATGCAAGACTAACACAGGGAACATGAAACAACTGACTGATCCACAGATGCCATGCTATGTTGAGAGCATACCTCCTTTTTTTCTACTTTCTTTTCCTGCTGCTTTTCTTTTTACAAGCTAATTCATTGCCTGGCAACTGCTGGATTTCTATAGCTTCGGTGATTAATCACAAAAATGGCCTCCACTTATCCCTTTTGAAGTTACCTTATACATTGCAAAGGCTTTGAATAATAAGAGATGCAGCAGAGTAAAAAGCCCTCCCAGTTTTCTGTCAGGTTAATGAAGTACAGGGTTTATCTTCTCCAGGAGTAACTCTTTTTATATGGGCTTCTTATAACAATGGTTGCATGAAGTGAATGGAGTTGGCATGCTAAAAAGAGAAGAAATAAATATTCTGTCTCCATGGCTGAGAGCAATAATTTTGTCTTACAAAGAGGAATGAAACTAAAAATAGTTCGGCAAGACTTTTGTGGGGAAAAATTTAGAAGTAATAATGATTTGTGCTTCCACACATGCAGAATCTCCTCCTAGTTGTCTTTTTCTATTTAGCTGAATGGCTGACATTCTGGGGTTTGTGGAGCCAAGTCCAACAGAGAGACAAATGAAGACAAATTTCTGTTTAAGTCATCTATTGCATCTGTTAGTCTTACTTAGTCTTTTCTGTTGATCCTAATGTTCTATCATAAGTCAGGTGCTTTTCCTCTCAGAACACTGCTGCTTTTTGTCACTGAAGTGATTGCCCTGATAGCTTTATTTTTTCTATACATCTTCTCAGTGCAGTGTGGACACATTGATGCTGTAAACCTCATCCTCATTCTTGTTTGCCCAATTCTTCTCTCTGGTACTTCTGCCAGCGTAGGAATGTCAGTTCTAGTGTGATAAAGATGGTCATGCTGCTAGAAGTTTTAGTATAAATGCTTATCCAACTCTCCTTCTTGATTTGCATGAAATCTCCTCAGTGTCTGTATTTTTAACTTGTTACTTAGCTGACAGAAATGATGCTAACAGAAGCACTTTCTGAAAGTATGAGCTTTTACTGACACTGAGTAGTGTGGTCCTGCTCTTGAATCCAAGCCATTTGGGCCTTACATTACTCTGCAGGGACAGCCTTGCTGTATTTATTTTGGGATTAGCACTTTTTGTGAGCAGTACAGTCACCTTCATTTTAGATAAAGAGGGAAATGTAAATTAATGTGTCATATTGTGCTTCGTATTTCAGAGAGATGAGGAAGAACAATTTTTCCATTGTGTTTGTGGAGCAATTTCCTCTTATAAATATTAGATACTGTACTTTCTTTAAGAGATTTCAGTTCCAAGATGTACTATGATGTGAATTATGTTTTGGTAGTAATAACTTTGCTCTGCTGTTAAGGTTTAAATTTATTGTAGAGCAAGCCCCTTTTCAAGCACAAGAAAATAGCTACTGCTTGTTCAACACTGTGCAATTTGCATCTGTTGTCCAGAAAGTGGGCAGGGTACCTGTGAAACTCTCAGAAATGGTCTCTCAGTCCAGACAGATAGCAGATTTCTTATGATGGAACACAATCTAATCTCTTTGCCTTTATTCTGATAAAAAAGTCTAATGTGATTTGGCATAATTAAGTAGATACCTAGAAGTAACAGTCCTTGGGATCTCAACAGAATTAGTGTTACATTGGCAAATGAGTATAGGGAGAATGTGGCAGAACTGGACTGACTTCCTTTTCTGTTGGCAGGCTGCTTTGTCATGAGGGAGCTGAAGTTCAGCCCAAAGGAGGAGGGAAGTTTGGGGCAAGTACTGACCAGCTGAAAAGATTAATATGCTTTTTCCTGGAGAGTGAGGTGAGGAGAACAGCAGTAAGCCTTTTAAATCCAGTATGGAATGTTAAATCAAACACTGATTTCCTTTTGAAAACTATTTTTGGTGGTGGGGTCTGAGATGTTTGGTGTTTGGAATAGTTTTGCTCTCTAGGATGAGTTTTTAATGAAGACATTTCTATTCTGTTGTATTAAAACTGATTTAAAACTATGCTAATGGAGAGAATTGGTGCTGAGCAGCTTCTGAAAAGAACCTAAAGACTAATGCCACTGAGTGAGGGGTTTTTGGTTTGTGTCCTTGTCTGTCTTCAGGCAGATAGGGGTTGCTGTACCATGGCTCTATGCTGACTAAGAACTCCGTAGTTTTACAGAGAGTTTTGTCAGCTTGGATGTTGTACCTCACTGTTTGGCTTTGGCCAGATAGAGTGTCTCAGGCACAGCAGTTTAGAAACTTTCTGCAAAGAATTCCACAGACATTGTTTAAAATGTTGACTTGTTTCTAGTCCCAAGGTTGGATTTTTAGATCAGCAATATAAAAACAATACAGACTTTACTGAAGAGAGTACTTATATTACAAAGGAATATAAGTAATAGTCTCTTTCTAAAAAGAGAAAGTAAAAGCTTTTTTCCCCGCTTCTCTTGCTTTTTTCCCACACGTCCCTGCTTTGTGTCAGACTGAAAACATGGTGTTTAAATGTTTACTAGCCTCAAATGAAATCTCTTGGATTACTGTCTGTGAATTTATCTGTGAATGACAAAGCTTTGTAACTGGAAAAAGGTAGAGGAGCATATGAAGCTGTGTTTCTTTTAATGATGTGTTTGCTTCTCTAAGCTTGTGTTTTCAATCCCTAGCTACACAAACACGTTGCATACCTCGTAGACAGCTTGTGGGACTGGGCAGGCAAACTCCTGAAGGACTGGGAGCTCATGACCACTCTTCTGTTAAAAAATGCTGAAGAAGATGGAGAAGGTGGGTAGGCAAAGAGCTGAGTTTTGTCTGAATATAAACTCTTGATACCATTTTTTGAATTTTGCCTTCAGCTAGTTTAGGATCATTCTGTATTACAGTGCCCTTTGATCCCAAATTGCAGTCCTCAAGGGCCACAAAGCAGAGGCCACTCAATGCATTGCCAATGTGAAAATTATATCAAGATATTTGTTTTATTCAGTATTCTATATTTATGTGATACTAATTTAGAAACTTTGCAAGAGTACTTGCATAATTAAGCCATACTGCTTATGTAGCATTGACTTTGTTTGTCCAAAACTTAAGAATCTAAAAGTATTACCTGACTGAAGTGCAGTATTGTCAGGCTATTGTTCATATCTGAAAAGTCAATGAACTCAACACATTACTCATTTTCATCTAGCACTCTCAAATATTAGTTTTTTGTAGAATTGTTTTAAAGTGAACTTAAATAAATCTTTATGTTCCTCCAACTTAATTCTATAATTCTATGACAGTTGTAGTAGAACTGGAGATGGTTGAGTGATGGAAATCAAAGTTTGTAGACCCACTGAGGCCTTTTGGTACTCAAGCAGGTTTGCCCTAAATGAGACAGCAATCAGTAGGAGTAGGCCTCATTAAAACTGCATGTGTTTTAGGGAGCCCAACTGCCGTAAAAAATTTAGCTGTGAGAGGAATAATCATTGTTTTTGTGTTCAGTAAATGTAGAAAAAAATTTTCTTAAAATGAAACCAAACACTCTATAGGTGTTTCTGTAGCAACATCCCATCTTTCTTTCTGTAGTGGCCCTCCTTGGTTGCCCAGATAGATGAGTAGTCTTTACATTAGCTGTTGCTGCATCTTCATTTCTCTTTTGTGTGATGCTTAAAGGAGACTGGTTTGCTTGCAGCACTGAGTGATGCCCATGAAAGTGTTCTCATTGAAATTATCCTCGCGACGGTTCGAGAAGCAGCTGAAGGTCATCCTCCAGTGGGCAGAGGTGCAGCCAAAAAAGTCAGTGCATCTTAGTCTTAGTTATTGTTCTATAATCACACCCTCTTTGCCTCATGTGCTTTGCCAGACAGCATGTTCCTAGTGGTAGGTGTATCTCAGGAAAGGAGATGGCTTATTTTTATGTCTCACAGTGTCTCTTGACCTCTAGATTATTAGTAGTGAACATTGAAGGAGATGAGCATTAGAAATAAGCCAGCTGAAGCATGTTATTAACAAATGGTGAGCATTTTATTCACGAGATACAGCTGTTCAGCACCTTGCATCTAATTTAACAAAAAATGGTTTTTGTCCATGGAGAAGTATAAGTATCTTTATCTTAGCTTGATATGTTTTAGAAAAAGGCATGTGAGTTAACCTTTAGTTACATGTAAAATTCCAGTTAAATCTAAGAGGGTTTATAATTGAAACAAAATAATTTATCTGCAGATTCTGTCAGTAAAAGAAAAGAAAATACAATTGGAAGATTGTACCAAAATTACTGAACGCTTTATTGTGGTGCTTCCTCAGCTCTTGGCAAAGGTAACTAACAGCTGCTCTGTGAGTGCATGTTAAATATTTCATTAAAATTCCTGCAGTGTACTCATATCTTGTTTGTTTTTTTTTTTTCTCTGCAGTATTCAACAGATGCACAAAAAGTGGCAAATCTTCTGCAGATTCCTCAGTATTATGATTTAGATGTTTACAGTACAAGACATTTAGAAAAGGTGAATAGGAGTTGGGGCAGTCAGTTCATGTGGATGTACTGAATTTGTGTGACAATGTGCAGAGTTTAGTGGGACTTGGAACAAGTAGGAGATTGCTGAAATACAAATAAATGGTGTCATACCTTGAAGAAAGTGGTCTTACTTAGGCTTTACTTTTTTATTTGGGGCTGCTGAAGAAAAGCCTTAGTGCTTGTCAGTTCTGATAGGCTGTGACTGGCCTCTGTGGGTAAATGATTTGTGGTTTCACGTGGTGGGCCCAGCCCTGGGCTTTTCTTTGTTGGGG
>NW_008605151.1:50532-71359 GCF_000691845.1 Merops nubicus | reverse complement strand
GGAGGGAGGGTGGGTTATGCCATGTGTCTGAGCTGGCGTCCCCCCAGAGTTCAGTACAGAATAGGTTTCATTCTCCTTGAAGACTGGCTCCCAGCTGCTGGGGAATGATAGTAACTGAAAGATAAGAATGGAGATAGTGTATCTGCTGATGGGAGAGGGGTGGTCAGAAATGGATAGATGAAATCCTTGAAATAGCTGAATGTATTCTTAAGCAGGGGTGTTTACAGGGAGGTGATGTTAGGCGAGCACTCCTAGGTTAATTCCAGCACGAAAGGTTAACTGGAAGAGACAGTCAGCAGAATGGCAGAAGTGGCCTCCTCTCACTAAGAGTGAAAACCCCTGTTGCTAACATGATTTGAAATATTCTCCATCCTCTGCTGCTGAGGAAGACAGCTACCATTGTTTGGAGACACATGTCCTTTGGAAAGGCATTTTTTTGTTCCCTACTTTTGGCTGTTTTTATGTAGTGCAAATCATGTATTGCTAGAGTAGAACTGAAAACAGTTGCTTCATTCTTCAGGAAGATTCACAGACAATAGTAATGAAAAAGAGCTATAAACTCAGAAAACAAAACTGTATTCTCTAATCCTGCCCCTCTGCTCCTTAGACTGGCATTTATTTCAAGTTGGTTGTGTGACTGATAGAGACGTATAGGCCTAGTGAAATGTGTCTAAAGCATAAGTGGATTTCTTTACTATTTCATATAATACCCCTTTTATCATCTGCAGCATTTGGATGCTTTGCTGAGAGAGGTAAAGGACATTGTGACCAAACACTCTGACATGTCTGTCCTTGAGGCTTCCTCCAGGACTTATTACGTCCTCTGCAGTGAAGAAATTGCCATCTATAGCCAGGTGGATCATGCCCGAACTCAACTAATAGATGAGTTGATGGGACAGCTCAACCAGCTACTAGATAGCTTCTGGCAAAAGGTGAGTGTTGACTCAATGTGGAGATAAACAGGCTGCTTCTTAGTGAAAAAAATTAAGGGAGATAGGGAACTATTCTTTGCCTGCTGTTTCTGCTTGAGGAGCACAGAGCTTTCAAAGATGGGTTTGGGCATCTGAGAAGACTGGCTGTTTACATTTTAATGGAGCAGATATATTTTGGCAGAAATAGAGTGGGGAAGAGAATAAAAGAGGTAGTCCACACCAGCAACAGGGCATTTTGTGTCTTCTGAGTATTCTGCACCATAGCTCCATAGTTCCTCCATTACTGTGCCATAGATACTGTATGCAAGTTCAGCTAATAAGTGCTGTGGATCTAGAGGTGATGAGACTGTTCCCAAAAAGGTACAGTTCTGTACTTCTACATGTTTGACTGCACACAAGGTATTCTTTACACTGCTGTTTTGGCTGTAGAGATGGTACTAGGAAAAAAAAAGCAAACCAGCAATCTGTAATACAGATTATATAGCTATGGGATCTTTGAAATGACTTTCCCCTTGAAGGAGGACCGCAGTCTCCCTCAAAGTTTTTCATTAGCTCTAAAAAGCAGAAGCAGCTGGTGGTGATATGAATAGCTTGTTGGCTGAACTGAACAACAGAAGCCTGCAGCTGATCTGATCAACTGTGCCATCATGAACAGGTGTCATGCCATGGGATGGGAGTTAGCACTGGCAAGTTCTTATTGGATACTGGGATATTGTAAAATGTGTCAAGCCAAAAAATCCCCTAACCTCAGATTGGATTTATTTTGTTGATCTTAAATAGCTATCCATGTCAATGTGGGAGAATGTGTACTTATGAGAAACAAGATAAGTGCTAGACCAGGGATTCTTCAACTCCTTCCTAGTGAGATCCACATCTAAATAAAGAGATTTTCTCCTGGAACCCCTCCCTTCTAATTCCTGGTTGTATTTACCGTCTCCCATAATCACGGAGTAGACTTGTGGAAACTACAGCAATTGCATCTATGGGAAAGTATTTCATATATTTTTAGCTATCTTTGAATGTGATCTGGCAGCTGGAAGGAAGGAGAGTCAGCACCATCTGAACAGTTAGAGATCCTTAACAACTGTGTGAGGGACCATGAATGGCCTCTGAGTCTGAGGGTTAGCTCTTCTGTGTTAGTCTAATTGCTAGTTTTCACTCTGTGTTAGCATTACTGGAGTCCAGGGAGGCTGCTCTGGGTTTGTTACCGACAAAACTTCTGTGCAGTCAGCTTGTTGTTTTCGTTTTACTGTAAAGGAATGAGTAGCATGGTTAAAGGTGAAGGGATTGGGGAGGGCTGGAGGAGAGTAACTCAAGCTTGTGGGCTGGTTGGGAAGAGAACCTGACAGTCCCTGTGCCACCCACTGGCTAATTCCTTTCTCATTCCCAAACTTTCATAATTTAGGAAGAAGGATTTTGTACGGATGCAGGTGAAATTTCCCGGATGCACTCTGCTTTGAGAAGAGCAGCAGCTTTTCATAAGTGAGATGTTTATTTACACAACTTATTTTCCCATATACTTAAGTATTGACCTGACAGGTGCAAAGTGAGAATTGGTCTTATTTGATGGATTTAATAGATTTTTCACAAGAGAATGAAAATGATCCCTATGAGAGGTGCTGCAAGGATTAGTTTCTGAATAGAACTGTACTCTTGGATATGCATTTTTTTTTTAACTCATTAACTGAGGTTGGAGCATCAGCCCTAATGTGGCTGAGAAGTGTGTGCTACAGAGTTGGAGTACAGATCCTCTTTGTGGTGCTTCCCTCCTAGCTGGATGCTTTTGCACTGCCTTATTGTCAACACTGGTGGTCCGTCTGAAGAGGTGACAGTGAATGCAGTCTATTTTTTTCCCAGCAGATATAATATGCTTTGTTTATTTTAGCTTTATTTGACCTCCTTTTGTTAAAAGAGGGATTTCTCAAAAGCTGGACCAGAGATTATTCAAGTAAATTATGCAAGATAGAGAGTAGGGGAATTGGGCCTTCTCAATGTGTCTTCTACCTATCCTGCATGCTAGGGCTGCTCTGTTTTTGCAAAGAGAAGCCTAATGTTGAGTTGTGAACACTCAAAAGTATTAGAAACAGTTTTTGAAAGCAAGGTGGGGAAATTAATCTTTAGACCTTTTGGGGCACTTGGAGAGTGTGGATAGAGTGTAGGGAAGGGTACAGAGCTCAAACTTCTCTATCTTCTCATGACACTGCAGTTTTGTGGTAGGAATGCAGACATAAAGCTATGGATTAAAGGTTGTAGCGTTAGATCATAAAAACCTTAATTATGTTTTTCCCCCCCTTAATAATTAGTTATTTAACATTACTGCTGTAGGATGAAGGCAAAAATAGGTTTGGTCAGGTGAGATTTCATTTCTTGCTAAGTGCGTCATTCTTGTTTCTTTTTCACTTGCAGTGCCCATGATCTCACCAAGTGGAATCTGTATGACAAGACTCTAAGGTTGCTGGTGTTTGAAGTGGAACATGGAAATTTGCCTATTCTGGTGAGCTGTTAATATTTAGAATTGAAGGAGATTTTTCTTGTTGAAAGCAGGAAAATTAGGAATTACTAAATAATCCTATATATCAGTGTTCTGTGAGACAGGAAGATACTGTTTCCACTTCTCAGTCGGGGAAACTGAGGCTGTCTTTGGTATAATGTTACTTGAATTCATAAATTCATGCCATAGATTTGTTTATTTTGGAGGTTATCCAAAACTGATAATACCTGACATCTGGCTTGGTCCTTTGCAGTGCTCAGTACTTCCCATTGATTGCACAGTTTTAGTCTCCATACATATGAAATTGTTGGGACTGTGAGGAGCCCTTTATAGATGGCATGTGACCAGCAGCTGGAATACTTTGGACCTGTTGCTTGCAGATTGACTCTGTGGGTGAAGATGGTTTGTAATTACTGCTTGTCTCAGCTGCAGCCTTTTGGTTGTCTGGTTGCCTCAACTCAAACATTGGCTGTACTGAAATGGAGATGTATACCCTGGAATTCCCAGATGAAGTACTCTGGCAGTCATGGATATTAATCAGCCCCTGTTTTCAGGAGAAAAATAGGTTATTTGGGAAGGGGTGAAATTGAGCTGAGCATAGAAAACCTGGAGCCAGTGGATAGAGGTGGACTCCTTTAGGAGGAGCATTGGAGCACCAAGATTAGGCTCTGCTCTGAATTGCCCTCTGACAGAGTCTGCTTTTCACCAAAGACTGCAGAGAGATCCTGAGAAGCTGAGCTAAAGTTAGCATCTGTGAACACCCTTTTTAGGACGTGTTTACTTTCCATGGAACTCATCAAGACATCAAGAGTTCTGCAGAAGCAGCACCTTAGTAATGAAGTTCCTTAGGAGGCAACATTTGCCTGTATATAAACCTATTAAGTTTATTTTGAGGCTCTAAATACTTTACAGTGCAGAAATGGTCATGCAGGCAGCATGCAGAATGTCAGGCTTGGGTGCTTTGTTTAGTCCTAAGCTTTTTGCTGTTGAGCCTTTCATGTAAACAAAGAACATGTATTTATATTTGCAGATGATCCTGCCAGCTCTCCAGTGCACATATTTTTCTCTCCTGTGGCAACTAGCTGCAGTTTCAGAAAATTCTCCCAAGGTTGGTTGCTCAACTTAATTTTGAAACCCAGGGTTGTGCTTCTAGAAGTTTAAGTTGCTTTTCTGTTCTCAGATTACAAAAAAAAAAACCAAGCTTTCTAAGAAGATAATTTGTGTGTTTTCTTGAGGAAACCAAATTGCCCTCTTCTTTTAGGAAGTGTTTATGCTTTTTCATATTCTCTGCAAGAGAATAATGAACAATGGTACACCTCTATTTTTACTGCAAACCATGTGCATTGAATTCCTGGGGCTTGAGAGAAGTAAGGATAACTTGTTCCACTGCCAGCTTGTTGTTTTCTTGTTTTAAGCAGCAAAGAATATTCAGTGAAAACCTCAGGAAGTCCTGTTGCTTTGTTTTTTTTTGTTTTCCATATATGTTTCTGGCAGAAAGGTTGAGTAAAGTGGTAATTTTCTGATCAGCTGACTATTTACTTTCGTAATGGGTTTTATAAAGTGCCAAGCTCTGGCAGGTATTTCAGAAGAAAGTCTAGTTTAAGACACCGGAGAAGAAAACTCTTATGCTTTGGTTCACCCGTGCCCGTGTGGCTCTTTTTGTGCTGGCTCTGACTAGGATGAGTGCTGCTGGCTCTGTCCCTGTCGCCTTGCCCCGTGCTGCTGTGTGCTGCGCAGGACACCGGCAGGACGCTGGCGTGAGCCCTAGCTGGGAGCTCCCTCAGGATCAGATCCTGTCCCTGCCCTTCCTGCCTGGGCGTCTGCTTCTCCCCGCTCCGGCGTGTTCTGCCTTGCGGCCCGGGCAGCGTTAGCGCGACTGCCAGCGGGGCAGCACGTGTTCTCATTTGCCCTCAGGTGGGAGCAGGTCTGCATTGGAGGCACCATGTTACGGCCCACTCTGCAGGGCCAAATCTGGGTGCTGGCAGAGAGGCAAGTTCCAAGAGCAATAAAGAACGTTTCCTGCACGGCAGCTCTGGAGTTGTTTCTTCCCTGGTCCCTCCTCCCCAGCAGTGCTAAGGCAGTGCTTTGCCTCCCCCTCTGCTGCTCCTCAGCATGCCCTGGGCATGCCTTTTCTTATAAAGCTACAATTGCCTAGCGTGAAATCCAGCCCACCTGTAAGGGCATTCCTCCTCTGTGGACTGCTCAAAGCTCAGCAGCTGGGACCAGGAGAAGGATCAGAAAGTCTTTTATGTGGCTGTGGGCAAATCAAATAGTCTCTCGTGCTGGATTCATCTTAACAAATCAGAGGTGTCTCAGTTTCTGAGTGCCCAAGTTAGCAGCGTAGTTAAACTGCGTTCCCTCTGTAATCAATAGAGGGAGGGAGAAGAGCAACTCCAGAAGGCAATTCACTGAAAATTGGGGGGATGGACCAGAGTTGTTCAAACTCTAGTTCCATCTCTAGAGTGGAAATCATTGTCATTGCTTTATAAGGAGAAGCTGAAATGAATAAGTGAATAATGGACTGCATGCTATTAGAGCTGCCCGTCCTACAGATGGAGTAACAAAGAGTCTGTGACTTGCTGAATACCACAAGTCTCAGCAAGTGTGACAGAATCACATAGCCTACTAGTATTTGTCACATTTCTACACCAGAGTGTAGGGGGGAAGTATATATATTTGTGGATTGATCTTTGTATCCCAGATACTGAATCTGAAACCAGTCATGGTTTTAAACTTGTTCATATCTAGCAAGCTGTCGCTACTGTGAGATGTCAGCTTCCTCCATAACATCAGCTGTGCTATCTTAAATTAATAGTATCAGTGGAAGAAAGATGTAACTGTTGTTTGTTCTGTAATTCTCCATTGAATTATAGTCCCTAACATATCTGTCCTGTCACTTTTCATAAACATGTTTTTAGGAGACACTTTTTGCACTAAGAAAAGAGCTGAGACGTTTCAGTCAGATTTGCATGTGCTTCCTCCACCATAAGGAAAAAGATGTAAGAGAAAAGGTTGGTGTTTCTCCATCATTTCACTGGTCTTCATGCTCAGTCCTCCTTCTAAATGCCTGCCTTTCTTTTCATACTAGTATTTTCTTCTACTATGTTTGCTATTTTTTGTCTCTTAGCAGAGAAATAACTTTTAAAAGTCCCAATCTTCAACTAATTATTTTAAAGAAAACTAAAGTTATGTTAGTTAAAATGCTACAAACGTGCGTGCTTTAATCAAGCATAGGTATATGACTGCATCTGCAGAATCAAGGCCTGAATCTGAATGACTCATTTTGATAATTGTCGTGGTGTCCTGGTTACTATCTTTGCTTTATTAAAGCCTTGCTATGAGTATTACTTAAAAAAAAAGAAAAGGAGAAATTGTCCAGTGAGTCACATGTTAAGAGAGACAAATTCTAGCACAATAGAGTTGTTCTTCCTTTCCATGGAAGTTTGAAATCTTTTGGTGGTGGTCTTGCATGATACTTGTATATGCTGTATCCTAAGGTACAAGTTCTGGAAGGGCTTAGCTGTGGCATTTTACCACATGTTGGGGCAAACAGAAATCGTTAGCTTGCAAGGAAGAAGCTAGGTTGTGACTTTTGATGTTTGATGGAGATGCAAAGTGGAGCTGGCGTGAAAAGTAAGATGGTCTCTAAATCCTTTGGCTTTGTTTGCTTGATACAGGCCTTCATGATACTCTGTGACTGGTTGCTGATTTTGAGTCATCAGGATTCAAATAATAACGAAGAAGCAGTTGGACTTCTAGATTATCTTCCTAGCACATCACTTCAGGAAAAACTGCTTTTTTTTATCCAGGAGCATGTTTTTATGGAGGAAGAAGAGGAAGGCAAAGGTTAGACATCTTCATCACTGGAGAAACTTGCTGTCATTTGTCTAATTAACCCATGTTTCAGAGACTTAGTATGTTCTTAATGATACAAAATTACTTTTTTCTTTTACTCCTGTTGATAACCACTTGGAGAGTTTAATATGAACTCTTCTTGACTGTGTGTGGCAACTTTTTGTAGGGCTTCTGATGAGTTACGTGCTGTGTTTTCTAGCATCCTTACTAGGGGAAAAAAAAAGTGGTTGCCGTTTGATCTCTTCCATCTATTGTGTTTGTGCCTTTTATTGTGCACTCTCGTTCTCTTCTGTGGCTGTGAGCAGTGTTGTACAAGGAGATTCTGAGTAGCAGAAATGTGAAAGCCATGAAGATCAGAGTAGAAGACTGGAAATAACTTCTTTTCACTGTCATCAGCTGCAAGCTTTGAAATGGAAACAAACCTGTGTTTTCTGGCATACGCGGGAATGAACATAGCATCTGTTGCTTACTCTGTTGACTGAACAGTCGAGTCTGTGCTATGGGGATGAAAGCTGGTCATTAAAATGGAGGTAGCTCGAGTAAAGTAATAGAACAAAGCTTTGATGCTTTTGTTTCCCTAGACCTGACAGAAGAGGAGGAGAGAAAGGATGAAAGTTGCAAACTTGATGACTTGTACAACAAGCGGAATCTACTTGCAGCCTATTGCAAGTTAATAGTGTGTAATGTGGTAGAGATGACTGCAGCTGCTGAGATCTATAAGTATTATGTGAAGGTAATGTTTTAGATAAGGTTGCTTTGCCTGTCAGTGAATTTTGGTTTTTGAAAATGACTCCAATGTTTGTGAAAGGTATAAGATTAATAGTCTTATGACTTGGAATCCCTGTACAATCACAAAAGTGCTATAAAATCAAGCAGGAGTGGGACAAATCTCTCCTCTTTGCTTGGGAAAGGCACCTCACTGCAGGCAAAGGAAGTGAAAATTGAGTAGAGGGTATGTCTTTCTGAACATCTGCTCCTTGGTTTCTCCAGAGAGGCCGTTGCAGAGAAGCAGTTTATGACTGGGAGACTGTTTTAACTGCAGAGATTCTCACACAGAAATGGTTAGCTTACTTTATAGAGCTCACACAGCCTGTATGCAGATGGCCTACATGTCACACGGTAATTGGTAGAGCTTCAGCTACTCTGAAGTGGGTTCCAGGAGGGCCAAGAACAGCACATAGTGGGCAGTTTCCTTGAAATGACCACCAGGACTTTGGAAATACCTGGATATGGATTTTGTTCTTTACTTCACTGGCCCCAAGGCAAGCATGGGTTAAATACAGAAAACTCTCCATTTCTCTCCTGAGGAGGCTTTGTTCTTTTGTAATAATAAAGACTCAACTATGTCAATGTAACTTTAATCCTCACATTACTCTTAAAGGAGGATACCATTGCTTTACATATAAAATAATACAAAAAATACAGTTTACAACTTTTAGCTTGGGTGTTTTGATACCAGGAGTCTTTTGTGAACTTCTTGTGTCACATGAACACAGTCATGTTTTGCATACTCCCAGTGCTAAAGAAGGAGAATTATAATTCTTTCTTTTGTTGCTGTTAATAGACCTACAATGATTTTGGAGACATAATTAAAGAAACTTTAAACAAGACAAGGCAGAATAATAAAATTCAGAGTGCCAAGACACTGATCCTCTGTCTGCAGCAGGTAAGGTTAACATGAAAGCAAGAGGCTAAGGGCTTTTCAAACAGCTGTGTTCATATTTTTTACCTACCATGCCATAAGTATTTAAATTCATTAAAAAAACTTAGTGGAAAAAGATTTTTCCCTGCCTATACTTTCTATATGTATGTTGGTTTGGCATGTCATAACTGAAACTCCTTTCAAAGCATTTAATTTGTTTTAAAATACAGTTTTGTTCACGATTTTTTTGGTCTTGTTTTTAATCTTCAAATGCATGGTGTATTAGGACTGATGTGAGATTGCTGAGTGTTACTTGGGACATGGTAGATGTCAACCTTAACAAAGGTTAAGGATATTATTCTGTGTTTTATTGACTAGCTCAATTCCTATTGAATTTGAGGAACCACGAATGTGTCTGTGGCTGGCCAGCACTAATCCTGGGTATTTTCAGTGTTTTTTTTTTGGAAGAAAGTTGGTCGCAGCTCTTCTGAAGGGTCTCAGTTGCTGGGGCTTGCAGCTGCTGACCACTGAGGCCAGTTAGGTATTTTAGCAGCTGCTTTTGCCTGCTCTGCCCATGACCAGAGCTGTGCCTAGCTTGGAGTCTCGCTGTAAACCGCAGGGCAGGCTCCTCCCAGGGGCTGCAGATACATGAACTTTGCTTATTTCACAGGCATTGCCAGGGGCTTAGATCCGTGAACTAGCTCCTGAAATCTGAGCTTAGATGAGGCCAAGCAGCATTTGGCTACATGTATTCTGCTGACATAGTCAGGACTTTGTGTTTAGGTATCACATAGACAACAGGCCCTTTTTGGCCTTTGCTTGACCTTGACAGTTAACAGGTTGAAGAGAACAAGCTACCTCTGTGTTCTGTTAAGAAAAAAACACAAAACATAGTTAACTGGGCTCAAGATGTGCTTTTCACCCAGTCTTACTCTCAGAAGGGGAATGATGCTGCTGCCAAACTTGCTGCTTTATATCTACATTCTGATATTCTGAAAGTCTCTCAGGCAAATTAAGCCTCTGTGGCTTGACTCAGAAGTCCCAAAAGGAGATGGGGTCAGTGGAGCCATCATGTTCAGGAATCAGTTCTCTTTATGCATCAGTTTATGCACCTCGTTTTTTACTATTTCAATTTGTGCCCATCTGTTAAGCATAGCAGTGTCCTTTTGGGTCAGTTTCTTGTTGTTGTTCCAGTCCTGTGCTTCTGAAGCACTTGGCCTACCTGCTTTTTTTTGTGAGGCTTCTGTCTGTGTAAGCTAACCGTCGCTTGCTGTGCATGTCTCTGTGTCCTCCTGGTGCTTTGCTTGCCCATAGGATTCTATATGTTGCTTATCTGAGACTTCTTTTGCAGCTGTTTCAGACACATGCAGAAAGCCAAGACAGCAGTAGCAGTGTGGATTTCTCCTCTGCTTCCTTCATAAATATGAAAGAACTTGCTCGTCGCCTTTCACTGACATTTGGCTGGGACCAACTGAAATCTAGAGAATCTGTAGCCATGATACACAAGTATGTGCCACGTGACATCATTTTGTCCATGGTCTTTGCTTTTGTTAGCTGTCTGTTCTATTACTCTGCTCTGTTGTTGATTTGTTTGGTTGGTTGTTTTTTTTTTCTTTTCTTCAAATAGGGAGGGGATTGAATTTGCTTTTCAAGGAGCTACTGGATTAGATGGAAAAAGCTTGCCTCCTAACTTGAGCTTTCTGTTAATCATCAGTGAATTTTCCAACAAGCTGCTAAAGCCAGACAAAAGACTAGTGTAAGTTAAGTTCTTGTACACTGTCCTACTCCGTTTCTGTTTTTTTGTATCCCTGTAGGTAAGACACTTCACCTTCATTGTTGCAGAAGTTGCTCAAGGGCTTTTCAGAGAAACTTTGAAATCAATCTGCCCCTGAGACTCTTAGTTTGAGACACTTGTTGAATTTTGTAATAGAAGTCATTTCAGATTGTATGTGCAGGATGCTTTCTAGACTTTTGTAAGAGATATTTGGGCCCACATATGGCAGTTCTTCTATATGGCAGTTCTTCTAAAGGAAGGACAGTGTTAATTTGGTGGAAGAGAGTTGCATCTGGACTGGCTAGTGGAGTGGCAGGATTGCTTTTTTGAACAGAAAAGTAAAGCAGAAAAGATTGAGGAAGTGATAGTGCCCGGATCATTGTTTTGTAAAATAATGATCTAATTCCACAGCTTCTGGACTCACATGAGTTCCACCAAGCTATTTGTGATGTGGATATTTAAACTGAAGAATTTACTATTTACAGGGGAGTATGCCCTGATCCTGCTGGACTCCTGTTCTACAGTGGTTTAAATGGTTACACTTAGTAATATAAGAATGATGCATCTGAATAGAGAGATGTACGATTAGATGTATGATTATATGTCTTATTCCCTTCTTCACCTGCCTCAGCTCCAGTCATTTTTGAGAAGGAAGTAATGTTCTTCCTTCTATTTGACCTTTGTCATTATCTCTCTAGTCAGTGCTGCCTATTTTGGATCTGTATCACTGCACTTCACTCTCCTGTTCACAGACACTGTAAAAACTACTGAAAAATATATTTAGCAGGTTATTTCAGTTTTCCTGAGAGCATATTTGAAGCCATGTGAATGTAAGATGCAATGTGAAGACACATCTACCTATTGGAATTTCTGAGAAAATCACTCCAGTATCTAACAAGAAAAGTTCCACTTTGGAGAAGTTGGTGGAAATGGAAAAAAACAAAACAACCATCACATCTTACTGAGCCCTGTGTAACTTGCTTGCTCTGGTGCTACTTTGTCCTAAATTGGAGGTTGACTTCCACAGGGGCCATCAACCACTTTTTATATAATGAGGGTTAAGTGTTAAAATGTCTGCTTTCCTGTTACTTTACATGACAAACACAACTTATTAATGATTGCCACCTACCCAGTGTGTTCTAAAGATCAGTTCAAGCCCAAAATGCAAAATACAGAAGAAAAATAATTTGACATATACTGATTACAAACCCTGGAAAATCTAAAGAGGATAATCTATGGCTAGTGCCCTTTCTATTCGTGCATCCTTGAAAAACTTTGTACTTTCTTTTACCTCCAGGAGGTATTTTTAAATTATTTAATTAGTTTATTATTTAATTATTAAATAATTTTTTATTACTCATTGAAAACTTTTATAAGAAATACAGAACCTAGTAGGGAATGCACCTTGACTTCAGTTCTTACTGCTTTGGACCTTCCCACTGCTGCTGGGAACAAATGGGAAACAATAAAATTCACAAGGGGGTAACTGTGCTTTTATCCACAACTGCTTACAGACTGTGTTTCTAGAGTAACAGCTTCTATTCTGGGAGGCCTAAAATGCCTTGCAGGGGCTGGAGATTGTATTTCCTCTTAGAAATATTTAGGTTTAGCTCCATCATAAATTACTGGATGGAATGTTTTAGGTCAACATGAACTTTTAGAAATAAACATCTGGTTATTTTCATTTGTTTTATTAATCATAGGATTGATGTCCAGGTCTGTATGTTAACATATGTGAATGTACCTGTAACAGATGAGATACAGAATATGGGCATTTGTTAGAAAGGAGTATATTTCAACACCATCAAAGTGTATGGATTTTAACCTCCTCCCCTGTAATTGCCCAGGCTCTAGCAGTAAAATATCTGACTTGTCAGTTGCTCTGTGCCACTAAATGCACACAAGAGATGAATTATTGAATAACAAGCAGCATGAAGGGCCTGATTCCTGAATCAGTAGGAGCCTTTCCATTGACATTGATGCAGTTGGATTAGACCCTAAAACAGTAGTTACAATACATGCTTGTTTGAAACCAACAAATTCCATTACCAGGGTTTCTTGATCCCTGAGGCCCCCAGAGTGCAGGTCTCTAATTGTTTCGGAGTCGATGCTTACCCTGACCTCCTCCCAGCACTGGTTTTCTGGTTTTGGAAAGTGAATGAAATGCCTGATATTTCCCAGGCCACACTTCTAATCAAAGAAAGAATAATACTGTACTGGCTGGCATTAAAACTGTCACTTCTGGCATTTGCCAAGGTGAGGTTTGTTTTAACAACACTGGGCTTGCTTTTAAAGTGACGAGCTGTAGCTGAAATGTAGTGAATATCCAGTTTCTAATCCTGAGTCAGACTTCTGCTTTCTTATTGTTGTGAAGCAAGAACAGGTCAGAAAGACTTGGTCAAAAGCTCCCTGCTTTTCCAAAAGAATGTGTGATGGACACCTCTTTGCTCCAGAAGAGGTGATGGCTTTGCCTGGGATTCAGGGAAGCCTGATGTCAAGTCCTTGGTCTGAATCAGGCAGATCAGGGGTTTGGACCAATGTTTTCCACATCCTATGTGTTGTCATGACTGCAGAGCCACTAACTGCTTTGTGCAGACACTTCAAATTTTATTGGGAACCTGAGAGAATTGGATCGAGTTTCAGATGATAATTTAGAAAAGTGGCTTTATTGGTTGTTCTTGTTTTTAATTTTGATAAAACAGGCACTCGTGGTGTAAGTAGCCCATTTCCTGACCTACTGCAGTGTTGAATCACAAAGAGCATCTCTCGTCTGGGATCTCCTCTGCACTACAGTCTGTGAGGCAGACAGGGGCCATCAGGAGAAGGGCTGCACCCTTGTAGAGCTCTGCTCTGTTCAGACAGCTCCTGGCAGCAGCAAGTGGCAGTGACTTTGTGCACAGGAAGTTCTTTCTGGAGACTGATGTCATCCTGTAATTCCTGTGCATCTAGTGTTGTTTCTAAAGCTAAAATTCAAGCACTTTTAGCTGTGAAGGCGTTTACAGTTTTACTCTAAGGTATTTCAGAGATGTTGGGTATTTCTGAGAAAAAGGTTGCTCGCTCTTGTTCTTCAGCAGGGCTGCCTGTCCCTTTGGAGGGCAAAGGGAAAACGCCTTCCTGGCCACACCTGCCCAGACACTGAGGGGAGGGTGCTGGGTTTCCTGACGCTGCCTTTTGGTCCCCTCCAGGTACACGTACCTGCAGAGGTACATAGCAGAGCCGCTGCCTGGCGGAGGAGAAGAGTGGCAGCCCTTGGTTTGGTACAGAAACTCTTTGTTGGCAAGCGAAGATGAGGAGAGCTCTGTCCTCTGCGGCTCAGGAGAGTGCACATCTAAGATGTCTGCTTTTAAAAGGAAATTGTCTAATGGTATGAACATTTCTCTGTTCTGGATCAGCTGTATTTGCTTTGTCTCGGCTAAAATGCGCTTCATGCTTTGCATCAGCAGTACCACTGTGCTGGATGTTGTGGGCTTTGCCTTCAGTTTTGGTGGTGTTAAAGGCCTCCTCGTCAGCCAGCAGCAGTAAGCTTGGTCTGGAGACTTCAACTGAGCTGAATTCAGATAATCTTTTATTCTGCTTGGTACTGAGTTGTGGCATTTCTGCCATTGAGACTGGGTTCATTGCTTTCAATTGCTAAGTTAAGGGCGTTGTTTCTTTAGGCCCTGGTGATAATTGACACAGGAGAGAGACTTCCAGCAGTTGATTCAGATCTTCAGCCCTGATTGTCTGGGCCAAATCATCTGCTATCTTTCTCCGTTGAATTTCTAGGGAACCTGTAAGATTATAGTCCTAAATTAAAGAGTTACTGTTACGTGGTCTGCATCCAGGCTTCAGCAGCTCTCAGGGACTTTCAGTCTGTAATGAGGTGTTCACTTCACAGATATGGTGGGTTTTAGTTCAATGGAGGAAAATTGTCAGTAAAAATGCTGAGTGCTGTGGTCACCTGCAGTTGTATGTGGAGGAAAGGGTTTTTTTCCAGAGTCCTTTAGTTTCTATCTCATTCTTTCTTATAGACTTTATTTTCAGTGGCTTGCCTTCAGGGACCTTGCTCCTTTGTGTCCCAAAGGCCCTCCTTTCTTGAGGGTTATACAGACTCAGCACTTGTAAGCACATAAGTGATAGTGCTTATGGACCAGGGCCAAGATCATAAATCTAGATTGCAAAAATGACCAGCGGGCAGATTAAATGGATTTTCTTTTGTGTAGCTTTTAGCTGTCTCCTTCAATAAATGAATGCCCTGCTCCAAATCTCCCTCTGAGCTTGGCCCCATTGCTTCACTGCTGTGGGCAACATGTCCTTCTCAAGAGCACTGAGGCTGAAGAGGGAGTCTCTTCACTGTCTGTTACAGGGTCTTTCCCTGAAACCAGCCAGACTGAAGCAGCAAGCAAAGCTCCAGACCTACAGGGTGCTTCCCAGCTTGCCTCTGCAGCAGGAAAAAGCAGAAAGAGGCTGAAGTCTCAGGAGATGCACTTGCAGGAACATTTGCCATTCCCGTGTCCAGGAGGGCTGCGGAGAAGATACTGGTGAGAGTTTTATGTCTCATTGCACTGGTATTGACAGCTGCGGGCTCTCTATCCACCCCTGCTTCTCTTTTTTGTAATACCTGTGCTGGGCAGGGTGTTTACCCCTCCTGTCTTTCTTATGGGCTGTGTCCCAAGGAGAAGGTTGGGTTATTTTTGTTTCCTTATTCTAGTATCTACATTTGCTGATTGTCCCCCACTGTCACAGGGCTTCCATACCTTTTTGGAGTAATATTGAGTGTGCAGAGAAGAAGATAAGGAAGGAGCCAGGTTCCCTGTCCCACTTCTCTTCCCTCTGGTGCTGATTAGAGGGCTGTGGTGTTGGTTGGCCTGGCTATTTGCTGCAGCAGGACGATGAGGGGTTTCTGCATCTCTGGAAGTGAAGTACAATTCTTGTCTCTGCAGATCTGCTATTAACTACTGTGGAACTGGTGACTGTCCTTTAGAGAGGTGCATGTCCTGAGTGAAAGCCCACACAATGGATAGAAGAGAGGTGCTGTAGAAATAGGGAGTCTGGAGTCTGCTTTTGGGCTCTGGAAAGCACTTAAAGTGCTCGGTTGGAATCTTTTCCTTTAATACAGTTAATTTATTGTGGTGTTAGGTGCCATTTTCTGCATTAGTAGGTTAAAAGATGAAACATAAATCCCCAAAAGATCCATGCTTTTCCAAGTTTTGGGACACTTGTTGAATTGACCTGGTGAATGCAAGTAAAATAGAACAAAAAATTATTAAACATAAAGGTTGTCCCTGTTTAAATGAATGCTTTGTTTCTGATATGCTTTGTGGGAAATTCATCGGAGTGTGACCTCTCTCATACCTGGGAAATACTGGCCTGGAAACTTTGGGCTACCTTATGTGGATATCTCAGCAGCAGATCTGCGTATGTGTACTCTGCCTCAAGTGCACTTGCACAATGTGCTGCCTTTGTTGTAAAGTTTCTCAAATTGGTTTGGTTTGGTTTTGTTTTCCAGCAAAGATGAGATTAAGACAGAAGCTGTCTCAGAGGAGGGTCCATCAGAAGACACAGCTGAGGATGTCGATGTGGTTGGTGCAGAGCAGGTAATTTTGGCTTGGGTTTTCCAGCTCTGAGGACAGCTGTAGTCGTGGTGGGTGAACGGGAGTTGAGGCGCTGAGAGGAGGATCAGGTTCCTTTTCTCCACGTACCGTGAAGCTTCTCGGTGAAGAGCCACTTGCTGCGGTTGCTTCCTGCGGGTGACAGGCAGCAGAGGTGGCACTGCTGCATGGCTGCAGGGACTGTCTCCTTCAGGCCTGGTGTTTGCATCGTGTCCTGGAGATTGAAGGACACAGACTGTGTCTGAGCAGCTGCTCAGCCCAGGGCTTTTGCTGGAGTGTCCCTTGTTTCTCACCCTTTGCCAGTCAAGGCCACTGGGGAGATTAAATTGTCCCCAAACCAGCTGGAGGTTTGAAGGGAAGCATACAAACATTGTGAGCTTGCAGTAGCAGCCAGCACAGCCTGGGGGTTGTCTTGTGGGCACTGATTTGTCTTTGGGATCAAGTAAAAGTTTGCAAAACTGCAAACTGGGTCTTTCAGTCCTTAGGGTCAGTGTAGTGCAAAGACTCAAATAGGGTGTTGTACACCAGGGGTCTTGCAGCAGTGACCACACTGAGAAGGAGGAAGAAACCCAGGAGGCATGAGGTTTCCTGTGCTGCAGCTGATCACAGCCCTCCAAGGGTTTAACCTCTAAGAGTTTGCTGTGTCAGAGGATTGATTGAGCAGTTCCTTCAGGCTTTTCTGCTGTATTTCTCCCTCCTCTCTGAAATTGTAGCATAATGTAAACTGTGTTTGGCAGACAGGTTTTTTGCAGTGAGTCAGGCAACCCCTGCAATTCCATTGGCTCTGCTCTATCCCAGGCACCCTGAGAGCAACCCTACGGAGAGCGACATGTGGGTGCTGTGGGGTGAGACCCTGAGTGTGAAGCAGCAGCATGTGCTCCTGGCCTGGAGAGCCAGCCGTGTCAGGGGCTGCTGGGGGTGCTCCTTCCATGGAAACATTCAGGACCAAGCTGGAGGGGACTCTGAGCAATCCAGTCTAGTGGGAGGTGTCCCTGCCCGTGGCGGGGACATAGAAACCATTCTATGACTCTATGATCTTGGATCTAACAGCCACATCCAAAGACCTTGTATGAATTTTGACTTTTAAGATGAGTTTTTCCCTTAAAGTTGAAGAAGTTATTTCTTTTCAGACTTGTGTGGTGGTCTTGGTTTTTGGGTGTTGGGTTTGGTGTTTTGTTTTGTTTTAAGAGGACTAGAAGGAAAAAGTTACGTCTACTTTTTCTAGTCACGTGCCTGTTAAAGTGTAGACTGTTTGGACGGTGTGCATGGGGCAGTTCCTGTTGAAGACAGTAAAAGAATTTAAATCCATGGGCCAAGATCAAAGCCATACAGAAAATGCACTGATTGATTACCTAATGTGTGGCCTTTCCCTGTAGTGCATTTTCTGGGCTCCTTGTAGTATAGAAATGTTCTTTTCTTTTTTTTGGCAGCTAAATACAGCGTTTTCCCAGAGCCATCTATGGCCAAGCTGCTAGATGGCTAGATGCTACACTCTTATTCTGATTCTTTGTGTGCACTTACATGACATTTTTTTTTATCATGAGACTGACTTTATTGTTTTTTTCTCTTCTGCTATAGGACGTCTAAGATGATGAGAGGATAAATGGAAATGAAGAACACGAGTGTGTTTTTTTTTTTTCCTGCAAACTGTTCAACTGCAAAGGGGGTTGTGGTGACATCAACCAAAGCAGCAGGAGATAATGTATCCAGTCCAATCTCTGCCTGTAGGCATCCACCCTGAACCAGTTTCTAGGACTGCAGCTGATTTCTCCACATTGCTGGTGGTGGGCATTACTGAGCTGGCTGTTGTGCTTCTGAGGCTGTGGGCATTATGAACTTCATTACTCAGCTGCATCCTGGTCCTTGATGCCATCTTGGAAACATTCTCAACCTAAGGCTTGGAGTCAGGGTGTTGAGTGACCAGTAGCGTTCTGCTGGAGGTATTCCGTGCCATTTGAGATAACCAAGATGGATATCTATGTGGTCCAGCTGTGAACAGTGGGCCCTGCTGGGTGGTGGCAAGTGACTTGGCAGTGCCATTTCCTGCTGGAAAAGCAGAAAACCTGGATCAAATTGAAAGTATTCCTGAATGCCAGCGCCTAGAGATGCGGGCAGTGGCCTGTGGGGACCAGGACGTTCCCAGGAGGCTTGCAGCACAGCTTCCAAATAACACAAAAAGGAAGAGCAGACTGCCTGTTTTCCTCTGGAAGAAATTCTTCATGCACAGTGGTCGTGTGGTATTTACTTGGAAAATGTAAATAGACTGTAAATATGGCCCTTCAAAAGTAATTATTCAAATTAAGAATTTGCAAATGATCTTCACTCAAGAGCATTTGAGCGGCAGGAGGCTGAGGAGTGCTGGCTGCTTTCGCTGACCCTTTGTCACTGCTCCAGGGAATTGTACATTGGCATTAATCCCTTCAGCTTTTTTCTTTTTTAATATATATATATTGGATTGTAACTGTGTAAAATAAACTACAGAACTATTGTTATACGTTGGTACTAAAAGTGCAAGTGATTTTCCCCCAGGAAGACTGGAGAAAGGAGTGCTGCTCTGCCTTCTCCTTTGCCCTGCTCCCCAGTAGCCTGAGAAGTGATCTCCAGAGGATATGGAAGTGGAAGCCGTGAATGTCTCCCAGGTATCGGGTGTCCTGCAGCAGCAACAGTAAACCCAGGATGTTCCATTTTGCATAGATGAGTATGTGGGGAGAGAGGTAGGACACAAGATGCCAACTCTCTCCCAGATTAACTTGTTCTCCCTGTGACTCAGTCACAGCCTAGACCTGGACTGTGACTTTGTTTCCCTCATCCAGCTCCATTTGTGGATCTAGGCCTAAGCACCTACCAGGTAGGCAGAACACAGCTGGATTAAAAACAAAGAGGTACACCTTGGCCCACATCAAACATGCAGATGCTGCAATTCCTGTAACGAAGGGCTAGGGCTGACAGTTATCTTTAGGGGGAGGTGCAATACCACAAGAAAAGCACTTCCACAGTAACACCACAATTTGCTCTACTAGATCTGTGCAAATCCTTTAGGAGAAAAGGGACTTGGTTACCCCAAGTGTAGGAGAGCAGGTTTTACCCAACACTGTTAAACAGTAAGTGGCAACAGGAGATGCAGGTTCTGCAGAAGAGCTTTACTCTGCACCACAGCTCTGTTCAGTGGAGCAGTGACAACTGTGAGGAGAAAGCTCTTTCCTGTACAGTGCCCATTTCCAAGCTTTTTTCTAAGGGGGGCAGTATCCAGCTTGAAGTGCTCGAGGTAGGGAAAAGCAGCAAGCCACCACCTCTTAAACAACGAATAGAAATGCAGGATCATCTTCTAGTAAGACAGACAGTTGGCTCATGCTCTCCTACAGCACCTTGGGGAACAGAGCTTAACATAAGTGCTCTGTGTGCCTCTGTGTGGTGCCTGACCAACAGCAGAGAAATTTTGACATTGATGAGTTCCCTCCCATTGAAGTTGGAATAATCAATCTACCCTGATTTTATTTTCAAGAATCTTTTGAATGGTATTAAAATGACCTGGGTTTTCCTTGGCAAGGTTCCCCAGCAGGCATTAGTGATGATTTCATGACTTAGGATACACAGGTTTGTGAGTCTCTCCATGAGGGGGTATGAGGAGTAGAGTGGAACCACTGGCAGCTGCTTGAGCAGTGCTGGCTTTTGGATAAAGCAAAACGTGCTGGAGCTTGATTGTCCTGACCTGCTGCACTGTTGAATCACAAAGAGCATCTCTTGTCTGGGATCTTCTCTTTGAATATGCAGCTTGCTGTAATTATCCAACCAAAGTGCCCCTCCTTTCTTAAATGGGTCTTTAACAGTAAGAAGTTAATTGTGTGCAGTACATAATAATTAGAACTGTAAAATTCCATGTATGAAAATCTTTATTTGAAAATACAAACATTGTTTTTAAACATTTTAACAGATCTACACTGCAACCAAAAAATAACTTACATCTTTTTGTACATTTTTTTTTCTCTCAACAGAATCTGTTTAACAGTAAGAGTGAGGCAACACTTTCAAGCTGCTGTGACACTGATGAATATCCATGGAATGTGTCAATAGCAAACAACTGAAGGGGGGGACAGACAAAAGCACTGAATGCCCACAAATTAGTGCACATCACTGACCGAGTAACACTTAGACAAAGCATTTAAAAAAAAATTGGTTCCTTCTACATGAATTAATGCACTCATTTTGGATCAAGTATGAACGCTAAAACAGACTGTATCATTAAATAATCTTTTTATAATGAACATGAATGAAAAGACTGAAGTTTAAAAGGGCAAGCAAAATTAAAGCTAGGGCAAACAAGGACTACACAGAGAAGAGAAGCAACTTGTCTCAGGCATTTGCTTCCCTTGTGCACTAATACACTCAGCTTGTCAAACGAAACTGCTTGTTAATGAGAGCTGAGTCACGCACTCACAGTCCTGTCTCTTCCTCACCAAGGCATAAAAACCCCATAAAGCCCCTGGGGCTGTCTGTGGACAGGTGAGCCCTGCAGGCCAGGTGTACCTGGTCTCCTCACCTCCC